>NW_012151952.1:1822476-1832030 GCF_000956105.1 Propithecus coquereli | reverse complement strand
TACCTTGATTTAGTATCCTGAAATTTACTGAATTCACTTTTTGAGTCTAAGAGTTTTTGGTTAAATCTTTAGTGTTTTCTAGATATTAGATCATATCATCAATGAACAGAGATAATTTGACTTCCTCTTTTCCAATTTCAATTCTATTTATTTATTTATTGCTTGATTGCTTGATTGCTCTGGCTAGGACTTCCAGTACTGTGTTGAATAGGAGTAGTGGCAATGGGCATCCTTGTCTTGTTACAGTTCTTAGGGGGGATGCTTTCAACTTTTCCCCATTCAGTTTGATGTGGACTCTGGATTTGTAATACGTGGCCTTTATTATTTTTAGATATGTTTCTTCTATGCTTAGTTTATTGAGAGTTTTATCATGACGGGATGCTGAATTTGATCTAATGGTTTTTCTGTGTTTATAGAGTCGACATATCGTGTTTGTTCTTAACTCTGTTTTTGTGATATATTACATTTATTGACTTTCATGTGTTGAATCATTCTTGCATCCCTGGAATAAAACCCACTTGATCACAGTGTATAATCTTTTTGATGTGCTTCTGGATTTGGTTTGTTAGTAATTTGTTGAGGATTTTCACTATCTATGTTCATCAGGAGTACTGGCCTATAGTTTCCTTTTTTTGTTGTGTCCTTATCTGGTTTTGGTGTGAGGGTGATATTGACCTCATAGAATGAGTTAGGGAGAATTCCTTCCTCCTCGACTTTTTTGGAACAGTTTCAGAAGGATTGGTACCAGCTCTTCTTGTATATTTGATAGAATTCAGCTGTGAATCCATCTGGTCCTGACCTTTTCTTTGTTGGGAGGTTTTTTATACTGATTCAATCTCACTACACCTTTTCAATCTGTTCAGGAGAGTTTTTTCTTCTTCCTGGTTCAGTCTTGGGAGGTTGTATGTTTCCAGGGATTTACCCATTTCCTCTGGGTTTTCCTCTAAGTTTTCTTTGTGAGCATATAGTTGTTCATGATAGTCTCTAATCTTCTGTATTTCTGTCTGGATTATTTCAGAAGACCTGTCTTTGAATTCTGTGATTCTTTCTTCTTGGTCTCGTTTATTATTGAAGCTTTTGAGTGTATTTTATATTTCCTCTGGTGAATTTTTCAGTTCTAAAATTTCTCTTTTAAGATATCTAAATCCTTGGTAAATGTCTTATTCATGTCCTGAATTTTTCTGATTTCTTTGTATTGTTTTCAGATTTGTCTTGCATCTCTTTGTGCTTCTTTAAAATCAATGTTTTGAATTCTTTATCTGGCATCTCACAAAATTCTTTTTGACTGGGATCTGTTGCTGGAAAACTGTTGCGGTCCTTGGGTGGTGTCATATTTCCTTGCTTTTTGATATTTCCTTTGTCCTTCTGTTGATATCTGTGCATATGATGTAGCAGTTGCTTCTTCCAATTTTTTGAAACTACTTTTGTAGGGGAGAATTTTTTCCTGAAGATCTATATATGTTGTTGGTTGAGTATGATATTTTGGATTTGATTTTAGGTGCCTGCAGTAGTATGATCTCTGTATAACTTCTTGAGTAGTACACAGGGTCAGTGGTACCTGTGGGATCCTTGATGGCTTAGGATATGGTTATTAGTTGAGGCTATGGTGAAGTTTTGCTGAGGACTCGGACACCAACTTATCCAGTGTTTGGGCCCCAGTGGTGGTAGCAATGTGCCTGTTTTAAGCTCTCGAGAGGTGTATGCTGGCTCCAGTGTTAGTGGGTCCTGGAGTTTTCTTGGGCCTCTAGGTAGCTTGCTCAGAAGCTAGTAGTGGGGGTGGTATTCCAGGTGTATGGGCAAGTTCTCAGGTCCCTGGGCAGCTGGTGTGATGTGTGTGATGGCAGTGGTAGTGGTAGAGCCACTCACTGGGACTCAAGTGGTCTGTGTTGGTGTTGCTGGTACCTGCAATGGGTTGGGTGGGCTAGTCCCCTGGCTCATTGGTAGTGCACGTGGGTAGGTGGTGGTATTGGCAGGTTGGGTTGGCTCAACATCAGACCCCAGCAGGAGTGATCAGGTGCTATGGTGAGGGACTGTTCTGCGAGATTTCCAGGCTTCTGGGTGGTGTTTTTGAGTACTGGGAGTTTGGGTCTGGGGCAGCAGGTTTGTCCTCAGTGCTCCTGGTAGTGCCTTCAGACACTGGCTGTGACAGGTAGATGCAGGGTGGTCCCCACACCACCAGCAGAATACTCAGGTGTGAATACTCAGGGTCTAGCTCTTCCTGCCATCAGGAAGAGCTAGACCCCTCTCAGGTGGAACAGCATGGGTAAGAAGCTGTGGGCAGTGCAGAATGCTGATTCCCTGCTCCCCCCAGCAGCCAGTAGCAGGATAGTAGGCATTGTTCTAGGGATTGTGGGAGTGCTTGGTCTCCCCTCTCCCTCCTCAGCATGGAGGCAGTTGCAGCAGGGGCAGATTGTGCTTAGCCTGAAGGCAGGGTGCAGGCCAATGTTAACCCTGGAGCTAGTGCTGAGTGTGGGCCCACAACCAGAGAGGGGAGGGTCCCTCTCAAGTGAACAGCGTGGGCCAGAATCTATGGGGAATGCAGTTCACTTGAGTCTCGGTCTTACAATAGCCTGCAGCAGGGCAATGGGAAGGTATGGAACGTTCTCTGTTGTTATTTCTTTGAATAAACTTTCCACCCAAATTTCTCTTTTTGCTTGCTGTTTAAAGCCAGTTACTCTTAGATTTGCCCTTTTGAGACTATTTTCTAGATCTTGTAGGCATGCTTCATTCCTTTTTATTCCTTTTACTTTTCTCTCTTCTGTGTATTTTCAGATTCTCTGTCTTCAAGTTCACTAATTCTTCTGCTTGATCAATGCTGCTGTTGAGAGACTTCCATGCATTTTTCAGTTTGTCAATCAGCTCCAGAATTTCTTCTTGATTTTTTTAATATCTCAATCTCTGTTAAATGTCTCTGATAGGCTTCTGAATTCCTTCTCTGTGCTGTCTCAAAGCTCACTGAGCTTCTTCAGAACAGCTATTTTGAATTCTCTATCTGAAAGGTCACATACCTCCATCACTCCACAATTGATCACTGGTACCTTCTGACCATGCTTCTTCAGCATTAGTCTTCAAAGCAACTCTTCATGATTTAGCTCCTGCCTACCTTTTTCCAGCTCCACCCCCCATTCTTCTCATTCTCTACCCCACCACCCCATATATCACTTGGCCATCACTTTAAACATTCTGAATATAGTTTATTTCCTTCAACCTGCCATACCCCTTGATCCTCTGACCGTTTGCACGTTCTGTTCCCTCCTGTCTTGATTATTGCCACACAAACTAGCTGGTTCTCATTCCCCCTTTAGCTCTTAGTTTAGGCATTGCTTGCTTTTGGATGACTGTTCTAAATACTGCATCTTTTCAATGTTTTTCTGCATATCTTTGCTTACAACATATCAAATTGTATATTTCCCTTGTCTGTTTCCAACATTCAGTCAATCATTCTGCTCATAAGAAATTTAACAATAGTCACTGCTACTAATGCTTATTGAATGCTTCTTGCATTCAAGGCACTGTTCTAAGTGCTTTACATGTGAGGATTAAATGAATTAATGCAACAACTGAATATGATCAGCACTATTAATGCTGTTGTGCAGATGAAACAGGAACAGAGAGGTTAAGTTAGTTGTCTAGGATCTCATAGCAGGAAGTGGTAACACCAGTATTCAAACCTAGACAGCTGGACCTCAGGACCCACATTTTTAGCCAGTGCAGGCCTTATTTTCCTTATTGTTACTTCTTCAGCATCTAGTGTAGCTCTAAGCACATAGTAGGTGCTCAATTAATAGTTGAAGAAAGAATGAATGATGTATCTGGGCAGTGTGTTAAAGTCATCAAAATTCACATACAAGTATAGAAATTACCACATATCACACTTATACCTTCTTATGTTACTAGGCTGCTGGGTGAAACTTTCTCAGCACCAGATATTACAATTTTCCTTTGCTTCCTCCCAAAGCACATAGTGCTCCATAGGAAACCAGACAAATCTAATTACCTGTTGGCACTTTTTACCCTGCAAAAATATTTTTAATTTGAAAAATCAATGAAACCACCTTTGATTGAATAACTCCCAGAGGGGATCTCTTAGAAGGCTTTTAGAATCAAAGGGAAAGGAAGGTTTACAAAACAGGCTAGAACGAAGAGATATACTAGGAAAACAAGTATGCATATGATCTCTCTAAGTGAGAAGTCTGTTCATTCATTCATTTAAAATGCTGTTATTGGCATCTTCTCCACCACCTGGCTCTTTATCCACCACTGGACACTCATGGCTGAGTCATCACAAGATTTTTGAACTCCCTGCTGCAATTACCTTGAAAATATCTTTGCTGTTATTGGCATTTGTGTTGATATTTTAGGATTCAACGTCCTGTTCAGGGCATGACTAGCTACTGTAATTCCTTTGCCCCGCCCTGGCCCATCCTTCCCATGTCCTATCCACCACCTCCAACCACCCACTGTTTTATGATTCTCCAAATATAGAAAATCATCTGGATGCCTGGTTATCTCCTCTATTCCCACCAGAATAGCTACATAAATAGACTGTGCATTCTCTAAGGTTAGAAGGAGAAAGTGATAAGTTAAAATAAATGTTACATTACTACCAATTCTTACTTACTCTCTTTTGAAGTTAAGGTTTTAGTCTAGAACAGGCTAAGTATGGACCATTCAGAGTGGCATGACCTTCTACTGTATTAAGTGTTTATATTTTATGTCTTATTGCATGTTTATTAAGTAGCTCCTGTGTGCTGGACACTACACTAGGCACCTGGTGGAAAGGAAAGATGTGTCCCTGAATCCATGGAGCTCATATAGCCCACTGTTAACTCGCTAGCTGTCAGAAATTAAGCAGGTTCATTAGACTACAAACTTAAGCCTCTCTCAGCAAAGTGCAGAGGGTTCTGACATTCCGAAGACTGATGTAACAAAGTACAACTCATTACTTTTTGCTTAGCAAGATCCGGGAGACAAGTTATGAGGTTTAGTTTGACAAAAACTCTACAAGCTCATTTTTGGCTCCTTTGCCTTGAGGGAAATGGCTCCCTATCTTCTCAGCAGGCTGGAAGCCATCATAGCAGATGGTCCTGAGCTGCGTGTGCCAGCCACGGAGTGCATGCCTGGTATGTACGCACTTGGTGCTGCTGTTGTCCAAGCAGCAGGATGTCCATATAGCACGTTTTCTGGTGCTCGCCAACAGAGGCTGGGAAGGAAGGAGGAGTCCATGAGAGGAGGTCCAGAAGTGATTTTATTTCATTTATGATCCTCTGTAAGCAGGTTCATTGCTTTGTAAGCCTCAGAGGCAGAACTAAGGCTTTGACAGAATCCTAGAAGCCCATGGTGGTTGGAAAGCCCAAAGCCAAGTATCTGCTGGGCATATTCATTGGCAGCTGAATTCTGGCTGCCTCTGTGTCTCTGGTACATCATTTCTCTCCCAGCTGAGGTCTAACTAAGCATTTGAATCCAAAAACACTGGCCCATCAACGTCCATGCCTGACTTCCCAGCATTATCATGGACCTTTGGTTTTCCTCCTGGGATCTCGCCAACTCCAATGGACCTGTACCATAAGACTTACTTTAATAATAATAAGTTAAAGTATTATTTTCCTATGTAATGTCATTTATTACTTTTGGTCCAGATTCCAGTCTTGGTTGTTACTGTTTGATTTAAGCTCTTCCCTTAAATACTCTGAACTTCAGTGTCCACATCTATAAAATTGGGAGAAAAACATATTTCTCCTTGGCTGTTGGGAAGATGGAAATTAAATGTGCATAAAAGCATTTGAAAACTATATATTCTCAAATATGCATATAGCTGCTATTACTATTATTAGTCATGTGATGGTGATATCTAGAAATCTCAGATATGACTAGAAGGGAAAAAGATTAAATAAGTGAAAAGTACACAGGGCTCTAAATGATGCATGGATTTAAACTAGTTTTCTTTTCTGTAGTATAGGGATGGTGAAAGTTAGGTTGTAGGGTTTATATGTGAGAATTAAATGAGATTGTGGGTGAGACTGATCATAAATCTCTACTCCCATTCAACTCTGTGTGTCTCTAGACAAGTCACTTAACCTCTCTGAGACTTCGTTTCCTCGTTTTAACAAGGAAGAGGATAATACCTACTTTTTACCACTGTTGAAACTACTAAATAAGATGAATTATAGAATGTGTCTGGCCTAGAGTAGGCTTTTGATAAATGTGAATTGTGTTATCCTTCACTGTTACTTATCAAGGGAAAAGCATTCCCAGAGTTTGAGTGTTCATGGCAAAGAGATAGGAAAATAACCCTCATCTTGCCCCTTCTCAAATTTTATGGGGATGACCTGACCATAGGAAGTTGGGTAGAGATAGAAATAACAGCTCTCAACATCATGAATGGATTCTCTTTAGGTAAACCCTATGAAGGAAAAACAATATGTTAGATGTAAAAATGTCAGTTAGCTGTCTATTTTACCATTGTTGTTCCATGTCTCCTATTGTACTCTTTTCAGTTAACTGATCAATTATCTTGGTATCTTTTAGCCTTAGCCTAAGATGTTTGTGGTTAAAACAAGACCCCTCAACAAGTCATGTATTAATATAACCAGTCCTGAGTTCTGGTGTTTTCCATAGGTTGCTATTGGCACCTTCCAAGGTGCCAATTGTCTTATTTAAACAAATCCAAGGAAGTTTGATGGCCCGTTCCCTTCATCACTTCAGAACACCTGGATGGGAGACACCAGGGCTAATAAAAATTCCCACCCTTTCCCCAGGCTTCATACAGTTTCCTGTTTCTATTCTGTGAGGGGACTTCTCTCACAACCTATTTCTTGTTCACTTGTTTTTTTCCCCGTGCATGTTTATCACAACCACCCTGTTCTTAAACACCCACATATCACAATTTTGCTGCTTAAATATTGTTTCCTCTCAAGTTCCATGTGATTTATTTATACAAGAGTAATAGGATTTGAGAATCTTTATTTTTTTTACACCTAAGAGAAAAATGGAAAGAAAACTACAAATACTTTTCTTTGGAATCATCTGAGCATAAGCTACACATGTGATGCTCCATGGAATATTGCTAAATATTTTGACCCAGCTTCTCCTTGTACATTCTCTTTGCTTACAGAATAATCATAGAATAACCATCAAAATCAGGAAATCAACACGGCTACATCACTAACATTCCAATCCACAGATTAAGCATTCGTGTTTTGCCAAATATCCCCATAATGTTTTCTATAGCCAAAGGATCCAGTAAGGGTCACATGCTGCCTATAGATGTCATTCTTTTAGTCTCCTTTGATCTGGAATAGTTCTTCATTTTTCCTTGAAACTTTTTAAAGAGTATATGAGAATAATTTTGGAGAAAGTCCCTCAAGTTTATCTGATTTTTTTTCATGATAAAATTCAGGTTATGTGTGTTTGCCAGAAATATCACACAATTTTACATTCTTCTTGCACCTTATCTAGTGGTGCGTGATTTCAATTTGACCCATCAGTAATGACGTTCATGCTAATCGTTTAAGGTGGTGTTTGCCAAGTTTCTTTACTATAATGTTATTTTTCCCTTGGACATTTAATAAGCATAGCCGTCCCTTAGTGTCCATGGGGATTGGTTCTAGGACCCCTCATGAATACCAAAATCCATGGATGCTCAAGTCTTTTATATAAAATGGTGCAATATTTGCATATAACCTATGTACATCCTTCCATATACTTTAAATCATCTCTAGGTTATTTATAATATCTAATAAAATGTAAAGGCCATGTAAGTAACTGTCATACTATATTTATGGAATAATGATAAGGGGAAAAGTCTGTACATGTTCAGTACGGACATAACCATCCTTTTTTTGTTTTGAATATTTGTGATCTGTGGTTGGTTAAATACACAAATGTAGGACTTACAGGTATCACAGGCCAACTGTATTTTGTGTAGAAATACATTGAGACTGTATAAATACCCTGTTACTCATCAACCTTTCACCAATTACTACTGGAATAATCTCTACATTAATTGGCACTCTACTCTGAGATAGTGTTTCCTTTTTTCCTCGTTTTTTTAATGCATTCAAACCTTGATATCATTATGGACTCATGGATATATAACTATTTCATTTTTGATGGATTATAAACCATTACTATCATTTACTGTGATGCTCAAATTGTCCCAGATTTGGTCAGTGGACACCATTTTATATTAGTTCCTGTGCCTTCTGACAGGTCCCCACTGTTCTTTAAACCCTTCCTTACATCCCATCACAGCAAGATGCTGCAGGCTTTCTGTGTACTTTTCCTGCCCATTCCTGGAATCTGCTATTTCCCTAAGGAATGCTAGTTCTTTTCAGTAAAGAATGGTATTTAGAAACCAAGATCTAGGTATAAGGTGTGCTTATTGCTATTGTATTCTCATTGTTAATGGAGCTGAGAAATATATGGAGATGTGTGTAAATACCCACACTTATATCTATATTTATTTCCCTGTGTATATAACCTATTGAAAACCATAAGTCTGTTACTCCAGCTTCAGTCTGATGCCACCGTGTTCATTCCAGGGTATTCTTTCCCCCTCCCCATGTTTCTAACTCCCTTCTTCAACAGTGAAACTGGCTGCTGTGATCCACCTCCTGGATTGTGTTTGCTCAGTCTTCCTTCTTGGAAGCAATCGTGCAAACACTCTGGGGTGCCACCTTTCTCACTGTGCACACCTTCCTTGCACAGGCTTTGACCCTAATACCTTTTGAAAGAAAAGGCAGGCAGACTTCCTGGTTTCTAAGGTATTTGTATGTCAGTATTTTGAAGCACTGCACTACTACATATTCAACCTATTTGTATATATCTGACTCTGTCCCTTTTTCACTTCCATGCTATGATCAGGGTGCAATTACCTTAAAGTACCTTCTTCCTCTTTCCTTCTTGTCATTGGTGTTTGGATTTATATCATGTGTGAGTCATTTCTTTGGAATCTAGTTTGCCCTCTTCTTTGCTATGTAAACATTCCTGAGCGGGGTCCCCCTTATGTAATATGAGGTTTTTCATGTCATGGATCTCATAAATTCACAGTATCTGTGGTCTTTTTGAGAATTTTTTTTTTTTAATTTCATCAAAACGTATGAAGTACACATGCAATTTTGTTACATGCATAGATTACACCCTTTTAAAACATTCGATGACTGCTCGCTTAGAGCAGGGTTTTCAAATATTTTCGTTTATTTTATTTTAGAAGCAGATGTTCTTTTTCAAATGACATCATAGGTGGAGGACCAGTTTAAAACATACAAAGGCTCTTCTTTGTAGCAAGGCAGTCTTTCAGAGCATTCTGTGAGAACTGCCAGTCTATATGAGAGAAGTTTTTGCTTTTAAGTTGGTCCTCAATTGCATGAAACTTACTTAATCTTAATAATTGGCTCACAACACACTTCTGTCATTAGTCTATACGTGGCCTGCATTCATTCAATCCTTTGTTCATTGCTTTTTAATAATGTGCTAGGCACCCACAAACCCCCACCCTAAACAAAATCTAACACCTTAACCTACATTAACCTCATAATCTCCCTACCCCCCTA
>NW_012151952.1:1816108-1821876 GCF_000956105.1 Propithecus coquereli | reverse complement strand
CAACTTGTTACAACCAAAAATAACTCCAGACATTGCCGAATATCCCCTGGGGGTGCAAATTCACCCTTGGTTGAGAAACACTGCTTTAAAAGATAAGTTCAAGATAGTTTCAAAGTGGTTGCACCAGTTGTTATACTCACCAGAAATGGGAGTATACCCTATATACCTGTACCCTCTGTGACACGTGATTTTGTCAGACTTCTACATTTTTGTCAATATCTTTTAGCATGGCAACTTAACCAAAAGCTGTCTTTATTTCTAGCTACTCCTCTAACTCTAGGCTGTAACTAACCAACCTGTTTTCCTTTGATTAAAGGGGCCCATTGTTCTTATTCATTTATTCATCCTGCAAATATTTGAGTAGCAACTACATGCCCAGGACTGGCTAGGCATGAGGTACAGGGGGTCAAAAAGGAATGTGTTCCTGCTCCCATGTAGCTTGCATACTAGTGGAGGAAATGGATATTAGTCAAATTGCCATGCTGTTCAACAGAAAGGAACAGAAATGTAGTGCTGAAGACCTGCAATAGGGGAATTTGACCCAATCAGCAAGGTCAGGAACATACAAGAGAATGGAAGAGCACCAGTGTTTCTAAAGGGTCGAGAGTGAGGAGGCTGTGGTTTGAGGTTCTGCAGGAGATGGAGGTGAGGGTCGGACCATGCAGAGCCTTGACAGTCAACTTCAGGGGTCTAGGTGTTATCATAAAAAGAGGGGAGGCCGTTTGTATCAGTCTGCTCAGGCTGCCATAACAGAATGCCACAGACTGGGAGGCATAGACAACAGAAATATATTTTCTCACAGTTCTAGGGGCAGGAAGTTCAAGATCAAGGTGATGGTATGGTTGGTTTCTGGCGAGGGCTCTCTTTCTGGCTTGCAGATGGCTATCATCTTGCGGTGCCCTCACAAGGCCTTTCCTGTGCGCACACACTCCTGGTGTCTCCTCTTATAAGGATACCAGTGCTGTTGGAGTAGGCCTTCACACCTATGACCTCATTTAACCTTAATTGCCTCCTTAAAGGTTCTGTCTCCAAATACAGTCACATTGGGGGTTAGGGTTTTGACATATGAATTACTTTATTCATTTTTTTAATTAATTCATTCACCAGTACAATCATTCATTATCTATTAAGGAATAGATATTAAGGAATAGAAATGCTTACACTTCTAGGGGCTGGGAGTATAGCAGAGAGAAAAGCAGACAAAAATTTCTGCCCTTGTGGGACAAACTGGGCCCAAAACTGGAGCAAAGTTTTGTTAATAATACCCAGTCCCATGACAGAGAAGGTCATTAGCTTCCTCATTGTTTTTTTCAAAATGTGAGAGAAAGTAAGTGTATGAAGTTTAGAGACAGTGGTAGTGACTCTGGAAGGAAAAGAAAGTACAGACATCTGGGATGAGGGGATGGAGAAAGTGAGTGTCTGTCCTGGGAAGTCGTCACACAGACAAGAACCTGCCACCTGCCTAGGATTCGACATTAGTGAGGTGACCATTTTCCCCTCCTCTAGTATGGACAATTCTAATCTGTGAAAAGAGCCGGCCCTTCTGTCCAGGTGATCCCTAAGGCACTTTATCTCTTATAATTCCTCATGTGACATTGTGAACCAAGAGAAAAGAAGAGAATGGTCTTACTATGTATGTAAACCCTTATAATAGGATACAAGAGGGCCTAGGAATCCTAGACAGTCATTATTTACCCTAAATTTCAATATGTACTTTCCAATAGCTAAGCAGCCAACTCACTTCCTTGATGAGTGCCCCCTCCCCAGGGCTTCTCAGTTAAATAAAAGTCAGATGGGAATTGATCAAGTATCTAACGTTGAAACAATTAAGCTTAAAAAAATGCTGCTGCAGTGATGTAATAAAAAAAAAACAGAGAATGTGTTTGAAATTCATTGAAGCATAAAACTAAATTAAGTAGATAAGTGCCTATTTTTAATTTGAACCTACGTAAAGACTGGTATTTAGGCATTAATTCTTAAACAAAGGGCTGCTGTCAGGGTCCTAAAATAAATAGCATATGTTCAGAGGTAAAAGGAGGCCCCAAATTAGACAAATTTAAATAATCTAGAATGCTCAAAGAAGACATAAATATGCATTTGCCTGCGTTCTCTGGGAAGTGAGATGAATGCCTCCAAGCTCTGAATCAAGAAATGTTGCCATTCCCTATCCATTCATGTTAACTCAGATGTAATTTAATACTTTGCCCCTCATAGTATAAATCTCCCATCTGTTTATTTGCTCACTAATGTTGATTTCAAAATTATTCCTTCAAAAAATAAATAAACCTGAAAGCATTCTCTGTAATTAGGAAAAAAAACCAAACCTTTCTATGAGGAAAACAATAGAAATAATACATCCTGTGAATCTGTTTCTTGATGACATTTAACTGGTGTCAGGGACCTGAACTCTATCACCTCATTAACATAGTTCTTTGTAACTTGATGGGAATCACTGGGGGTTGGTGCAGTTTCCCAAACTCTGACTTTCCTGTCTCCAGAAATGCTATTATTTCAGGGCGGATACCAATATTTCACAGATGAACTCTGGGTAGCAAGGCTAGGCTAGTTCATGAAAAGTAATTAGGAAGGTCAGGGTTCTTACAGATTGTGAAATCTACTTATGCCGATTGAGCAGAAAGAATATTATCACGGAGAATTAGGTAGCTTAATGAATTTCCAGAAGGACCAGAAATCAAGCTGAGATCTATATAACCAAGAACTTGTGGCTAAAAGATATGCCCAACTATAGCATGGACTCTTCTAACTAGAACCCCACTCCTCGCCCTTGTGTCACTTGATACCAGTGATGTTGTGACCTCTTTCTGAACTGCCCCCAGGAGAGCCCTGCACCTTCCACATAGTGCTTGGCAGAAGCTCCAATCTCTCTGCTTACTTGCTGCAACCTCCTTATACTCCTCATGGTAAACTTCCAAGTCTCCTGGAGGTGCATGTCTGCCTGGAAGCCTCCAGGTCACCTGCATAACTCTCTTCAAGGGAGTCTGGCAAATGCAGTCCTCTGTAGTCGGGAAGACATGCCAGAGTGGGAGCCACAGGAGCACACCTGCTGAAAATGAGTAACCTCACCAGGCTGTTCACCTATTTTCAGACCCTCCTCCATCTTCAGGGCCTCTTTCCAAAATTAAAAAATTGGTCCTGGGAAAAGGAAGAAATTCAGCAATGTTGAGCTTTATACTACTTAATATACTTTGGAGGCATATATAAATGTATTATTAGGAAAATTAACTTTTATATTACTCAGGATGCTCTCAATTCTACTAGCTTAAAAAACAAAACAGAAAGAGAGTGAGAGGGCATTTATTAATATGTAGTGTGAAGAAGATACTGAGATATCTCCTAGGATCCGTGTATTAAACTTAGTAAGCAATGAAACAAGCTTTGGGGACAGGAACTGGGATTCAAGATCTCCAGGACATAGCTGTCTCTCCCTCCTCCCTCTTTCCCCCAGTTATATGCCCATTCAGTTCAGTCACTGTTAACAGGTGTTGGCTCAACCTGCCTGGCTATACCTGAATTACATGTCTTCCCTGGGGATGTGTGGGTGTAGTATTTTGTGATTGACTGCTCCATTAAAGCTGTATTTTTAGTTTCTCTCCTGGCGGGTAACATGGCTGTCAGTAGTTCTGTATTTACATTCTCATAGTACATAATTCCCATAAGTCTTTAATGGAATCCATGTAATACTAGTTCAAAATATTAACTGTGAGAAGATTATGTATTTCCTGACCCATTTATATCAACTTTCACCATATGACTTGTGGTACCTCTTTCTGTGGGGAAATTATAGTTTTTTACTTCCTTGATGTCAGATTTGGATCAAGAAAGAAACCTTGGTTGTTGAAAGCCATTGGGATTTGAGAGTTTATTACAACGGCATAACTGAGCCTAAGCTGACTGATACAGACAACTTCTTTCTTCAAATATTTGTATATTAAACTCTCATGGCAGAACTCTATTGGCTCTGCTGTCCAGATCTTGAACCAATCACCATCATTGGGAGGAGAGCAGAAATGTGATTGGTCAGCTCAGGAAGTCATACATACATTTCTCTGATCAATGAGGAAAGCTTTAGTGGTTGTGAGTGGGATGTGAGAGGTGCTCTGATGCTGTCAGAACTTTATTAATTGGGGAAGGGAGTGATATGGTTCTCAAAAGGAAAGGAAACATAGGTGGCTAAAAACACATGTCTGGTAGAATTTCTTCCTTTATCATCTTTAAAATTCCGAAAAACTTCCTCACTTACCTCTCAGGGTTGCTAGTTTCTCTGTACCTGGTCACAGAAGGCTATGGGCATGTATCATTGAAAAAGTTTTCTTGGAATATAAAGAGAAATCCTGTTTTGTTTGGGGTTGACCTGTCCTGTGTTAAGAGGGCAAAAGTTTATTTCCTACTTCTCTTTCAGGAGGCCAGAACTATCCTGTGCTTTACTTTTTTGATTTGTATCAAAGACTAAGTGACTGTTTCATCTTCTTTTATAAACAGGACTCATCATTTCCCCATTTCAGTTCCCAGAAGGCTCAATAAAACATAAGCTGAAACCTCAAAGAAAACAAAGCTGTGGAATCTTCCCCTCACCTGCATAAATATAACCGCACTTTGTACCCTGTCCCCAGTCTGCCTTTACCTTGAGAAGAACGTGAGACTGGACCCTCCTTGGGGAGGGAGCGTGTGTTAGCAGCATATTGATGACCACCTTGCCTCTGTGGCAAACATTCCCTTGAACAACTGTGCCTTAGAGAAGTCTGCTAGACTGATTTGGGGGCCACCGATCTGTGCTGACATTTGTGGTCAGGGCAAAACTGTTTGCTAAACCTATTGAAAGCACCGTCTTTAATTAAAATCTGGGCTCTTGCGACACAGGAATAAATGAACATCATCTGTTATTTTGTATCGTTGGAGTCTAAAGTCTAATGAATACATTTCCTTGGGAGCTGCCTCTGGGATTTTATACCTGAATTGAATTATTATTGGTAGAATGTAAACTGAGATTTTTTTTTCCCCTTGCAGTTTAGCCTCATGTCTACAAGATAGGTCTGTTTTTCTAGTAGGGTCAAACTTATTCCTGAGCAGAAGTGATTAAACAACACAGAGATCCTCACTGTCATCTTATATCTACTCTGGAGATTGTTCTTTTTAAAGCCAGGTGTGTCCACCAGTGCCCACGGAAGTGCTAGGATGGAGCAATTAATATAAAGATGGTATCATATCTTGTATTCTTACTGATATTAATGTTCAATCCATATGGGAACTAAATTTTTTCTGGGACTTGTATTTCAACTGATTTTGTCTACTTTGGAGACCTAAAACATGAATACGATAGGATTTTAATTGTGCTTAATGGGAAATAGTCTAATAACTCTACATACTTTATGTAAAATAAAGTGTAAAACGTGGGGAAATTGAGGCCCAGAGAGAGAGGAAAGACCTGTATAAGGTAGAACTGTGACTTAGTAACAGTGGAGCTGGGGTGAATATCCAGTTTCTTTGTCTCTCCTTTCTGTTGCATTCACACTTCCCACAGTACTGGGGGTCCTACTACTGGTAATCTTCAATGGATTTAGAGAGTTCTGTGCTGAGAGAGGCATTCCTTTTTCAATTCCCTTTCAGACTCCAACAAGGAGGTGGTCTTAATTCAATGGCATACTTTATACTTCTGTGAATATTTGCTAATCTTTGTACAACAAAGAGATAGTGAGCCTCATTAAATTCTGCTAGATTTAATAATATAGCTTTGTTTCTATTGAATTTAT
>NW_012151952.1:1808164-1816058 GCF_000956105.1 Propithecus coquereli | reverse complement strand
GTTAAATAAAAGTCAGATGGGAATTGATCAAGTATCTAACGTTGAAACAATTAAGCTTAAAAAAATGCTGCTGCAGTAAAAAAAAAAAAAAAAAACAGAGAATGTGTTTGAAATTCATTGAAGCATAAAACTAAATTAAGTAGATAAGTGCCTATTTTTAATTTGAACCTACGTAAAGACTGGTATTTAGGCATTAATTCTTAAACAAAGGGCTGCTGTCAGGGTCCTAAAATAAATAGCATATGTTCAGAGGTAAAAGGAGGCCCCAAATTAGACAAATTTAAATAATCTAGAATGCTCAAAGAAGACATAAATATGCATTTGCCTGCGTTCTCTGGGAAGTGAGATGAATGCCTCCAAGCTCTGAATCAAGAAATGTTGCCATTCCCTATCCATTCATGTTAACTCAGATGTAATTTAATACTTTGCCCCTCATAGTATAAATCTCCCATCTGTTTATTTGCTCACTAATGTTGATTTCAAAATTATTCCTTCAAAAAATAAATAAACCTGAAAGCATTCTCTATAATTAGGGAAAAAACCAAACCTTTCTATGAGGAAAACAATAGAAATAATACATCCTGTGAATCTGTTTCTTGATGACATTTAACTGGTGTCAGGGACCTGAACTCTATCACCTCATTAACATAGTTCTTTGTAACTTGATGGGAATCACTGGGGGTTGGTGCAGTTTCCCAAACTCTGACTTTCCTGTCTCCAGAAATGCTATTATTTCAGGGCAGATACCAATATTTCACAGATGAACTCTGGGTAGCAAGGCTAGGCTAGTTCATGAAAAGTAATTAGGAAGGTCAGGGTTCTTACAGATTGTGAAATCTACTTATGCCGATTGAGCAGAAAGAATATTATCACGGAGAATTAGGTAGCTTAATGAATTTCCAGAAGGACCAGAAATCAAGCTGAGATCTATATAACCAAGAACTTGTGGCTAAAAGATATGCCCAACTATAGCATGGACTCTTCTAACTAGAACCCCACTCCTCGCCCTTGTGTCACTTGATACCAGTGATGTTGTGACCTCTTTCTGAACTGCCCCCAGGAGAGCCCTGCACCTTCCACATAGTGCTTGGCAGAAGCTCCAATCTCTCTGCTTACTTGCTGCAACCTCCTTATACTCCTCATGGTAAACTTCCAAGTCTCCTGGAGGTGCATGTCTGCCTGGAAGCCTCCAGGTCACCTGCATAACTCTCTTCAAGGGAGTCTGGCAAATGCAGTCCTCTGTAGTCGGGAAGACATGCCAGAGTGGGAGCCACAGGAGCACACCTGCTGAAAATGAGTAACCTCACCAGGCTGTTCACCTATTTTCAGACCCTCCTCCATCTTCAGGGCCTCTTTCCAAAATTAAAAAATTGGTCCTGGGAAAAGGAAGAAATTCAGCAATGTTGAGCTTTATACTACTTAATATACTTTGGAGGCATATATAAATGTATTATTAGGAAAATTAACTTTTATATTACTCAGGATGCTCTCAATTCTACTAGCTTAAAAAACAAAACAGAAAGAGAGTGGGAGGGCATTTATTAATATGTAGTGTGAAGAAGATACTGAGATATCTCCTAGGATCCATGTATTAAACTTAGTAAGCAATGAAACAAGCTTTGGGGACAGGAACTGGGATTCAAGATCTCCAGGACATAGCTGTCTCTCCCTCCTCCCTCTTTCCCCCAGTTATATGCCCATTCAGTTCAGTCACTGTTAACAGGTGTTGGCTCAACCTGCCTGGCTATACCTGAATTACATGTCTTCCCTGGGGATGTGTGGGTGTAGTATTTTGTGATTGACTGCTCCATTAAAGCTGTATTTTTAGTTTCTCTCCTGGCGGGTAACATGGCTGTCAGTAGTTCTGTATTTACATTCTCATAGTACATAATTCCCATAAGACTTTAATGGAATCCATGTAATACTAGTTCAAAATATTAACTGTGAGAAGATTATGTATTTCCTGACCCATTTATATCAACTTTCACCATATGACTTGTGGTACCTCTTTCTGTGGGGAAATTATAGTTTTTTACTTCCTTGATGTCAGATTTGGATCAAGAAAGAAACCTTGGTTGTTGAAAGCCATTGGGATTTGAGAGTTTATTACAACAGCATAACTGAGCCTAAGCTGACTGATACAGACAACTTCTTTCTTCAAATATTTGTATATTAAACTCTCATGGCAGAACTCTATTGGCTCTGCTGTCCAGATCTTGAACCAATCACCATCATTGGGAGGAGAGCAGAAATGTGATTGGTCAGCTCAGGAAGTCATACGTACATTTCTCTGATCAATGAGGAAAGCTTTAGTGGTTGTGAGTGGGATGTGAGAGGTGCTCTGATGCTGTCAGAACTTTATTAATTGGGGAAGGGAGTGATATGGTTCTCAAAAGGAAAGGAAACATAGGTGGCTAAAAACACATGTCTGGTAGAATTTCTTCCTTTATCATCTTTAAAATTCCGAAAAACTTCCTCACTTACCTCTCAGGGTTGCTAGTTTCTCTGTACCTGGTCACAGAAGGCTATGGGCAGGTATCATTGAAAAAGTTTTCTTGGAATATAAAGAGAAATCCTGTTTTGTTTGGGGTTGACCTGTCCTGTGTTAAGAGGACAAAAGTTTATTTCCTACTTCTCTTTCAGGAGGCCAGAACTATCCTGTGCTTTACTTTTTTTGATTTGTATCAAAGACTAAGTGACTGTTTCATCTTCTTTTATAAACAGGACTCATCATTTCCCCATTTCAGTTCCCAGAAGGCTCAATAAAACATAAGCTGAAACCTCAAAGAAAACAAAGCTGTGGAATCTTCCCCTCACCTGCATAAATATAACCGCACTTTGTACCCTGTCCCCAGTCTGCCTTTACCTTGAGAAGAACGTGAGACTGGACCCTCCTTGGGGAGGGAGCGTGTGTTAGCAGCATATTGATGACCACCTTGCCTCTGTGGCAAACATTCCCTTGAACAACTGTGCCTTAGAGAAGTCTGCTAGACTGATTTGGGGGCCACCGATCTGTGCTGACATTTGTGGTCAGGGCAAAACTGTTTGCTAAACCTATTGAAAGCACCATCTTTAATTAAAATCTGGGCTCTTGCGACACAGGAATAAATGAACATCATCTGTTATTTTGTATCGTTGGAGTCTAAAGTCTAATGAATACATTTCCTTGGGAGCTGCCTCTGGGATTTTATACCTGAATTGAATTATTATTGGTAGAATGTAAACTGAGATTTTTTTTTCCCCTTGCAGTTTAGCCTCATGTCTACAAGATAGGTCTGTTTTTCTAGTAGGGTCAAACTTATTCCTGAGCAGAAGTGATTAAACAACACAGAGATCCTCACTGTCATCTTATATCTACTCTGGAGATTGTTCTTTTTAAAGCCAGGTGTGTCCACCAGTGCCCACGGAAGTGCTAGGATGGAGCAATTAATATAAAGATGGTATCATATCTTGTATTCTTACTGATATTAATGTTCAATCCATATGGGAACTAAATTTTTTCTGGGACTTGTATTTCAACTGATTTTGTCTACTTTGGAGACCTAAAACATGAATACGATAGGATTTTAATTGTGCTTAATGGGAAATAGTCTAATAACTCTACATACTTTATGTAAAATAAAGTGTAAAACGTGGGGAAATTGAGGCCCAGAGAGAGAGGAAAGACCTGTATAAGGTAGAACTGTGACTTAGTAACAGTGGAGCTGGGGTGAATATCCAGTTTCTTTGTCTCTCCTTTCTGTTGCATTCACACTTCCCACAGTACTGGGGGTCCTACTACTGGTAATCTTCAATGGATTTAGAGAGTTCCGTGCTGAGAGAGGCATTCCTTTTTCAATTCCCTTTCAGACTCCAACAAGGAGGTGGTCTTAATTCAATGTCATACTTTATACTTCTGTGAATATTTGCTAATCTTTGTACAACAAAGAGATAGTGAGCCTCATTAAATTCTGCTAGATTTAATAATATAGCTTTGTTTCTATTGAATTTATGTTCAGTGATATTCTGTCTAACAAGTGATACTGCTTTTGATTTTCAGTGGCTATATAAAGTTACTTTATAAAAGAAAATTTAAAAATAAAACAAGTTGATTACAAAAAATTAAGAAGTAGAGGCGACCTAAGGATATGTTAACAATTTAAAGTTTCCCTAGGGCTGAGGTTTGGGAAATGCAGAGTTACATTGCATTGATTTTCTATAGACTTCAGAAATAATCAGCTACCAATCCTTACCGCTATGGATATGTATGGATAGAAATAGATATATAAGCATATTAAAACTTTCTTAGGCCACATCCCAATTTTTTTCTGATTTGAATGAATTGTCTTTAGGCTTGGGCTACTTTGCATGACTATCTTAAGGCAACACTTATCTATATTGCAAGAGAAACTTAAACAAGCAAATAAATGAACTAAAAAGTCCAATTACCTTAATATATGATAGTTTTGCCCTACATAAAAACATATGAATACTCATTAGAATACAGAGAAAAGGAAATTTTGTAAAAACTTTGTTTCCCCAGGGTCTGCATTTTTATAACTTTAAGAGATAACTCCTCTTAGTAGCTCCCTCATCAGGTGGTTACATTGTGAAGGATGACTGGAAAGAATGGTGCTTCTGGTCTGGACCTCTGCCTGGCCTCCCTGAAGCATTCAGGATACTTCTTCAGCCCTCAAGGAATAGGGAGTGGTTCATCTGTATTTACTAAGAATGGAGTTTTAGATTGGCCACTATGATAATGGCAGCACCAGGATACTATTTTTTTTTTATTTCAGCATATTATGGGGGTACAAATGTTTAGGTTACATATATTGCCTTTGCCACACCCAAATCAGAGCTTCAAGCGTGTCCATCCCCCAGATGGTGTGCCCGATGCACCCATTAGGTGTGACTATATCCATCCTCTCCTCCCTCCTCCCACCTGCTCAACACCTAATGAATGTTATTACTATATGTGCACTTAAGTGTTGATCAGTTAATACCAATTTGATGGTGAGTACGTGTGGTGCTTGTTTTTCCATTCTTGGGATACTTCACTTAGTAGAATGGGCTCCAGCTCTATCCAGGATAATACAAGAGGTGGTAGATCATCATTGTTTTCTGTGGCTGAGTAGAACTCCATGGTATACATATACTGCATTTTATTAATCCACTCATGTACTGATGGGCACTTGGGTTGTCTCCACATCTTTGCAATTGTGAATTGTGCTGCTAAAAACATTCTAGCGAAGATGTCTTTTTATAGAATGTCTTTTGTTCCTTTGGGTAGATGCCCAGTGATGGGATTGCTGGATCAAATGGTCGTTCTACTTGTAGCTCTTTGAGGTATCTCCATATTACTTTCCACAGAGGTTGTACTAGTTTGCAGTCACACCAGCAGTGTATAAGTGTTCCTGTCTTTCCACATCCACGCCAACATTTATTGTTTTGGGACTTTGCGATAAAGACTATTCTCACTGGAGATAAGTTATATCTCATTGTGGTTTTGGTTTGCATTTCCCTGATGCTTAGAGATGTTGAGCATTTTTTCATGTGTTTCCTGGGCATTAGTCTATCTTCTTTTGAGGAGTTTCTGTTCATGTCCTTTGCCCACTTTTTGATAGGGTTGTTTGATTTTTTTTTTCTTGCTGATTTTCCTGAGTTCTATATAGATTCTAGTTATTGGCCCTTTATTGGATGTGTAGCATACGGATATTTTCTCCCATTCTGTAGGTTGTCTGTTTGCTGTCATGATAGCGTTATTGGCTATCCAGAAGCTTTTTAATTTGATAGGTCCCATTTATTTATTTTTGTTGTTGCTGTGATTGCTTTTGGGGTCATCTTTGTAAATTCTTTGCCTAGGCTGATATCTATAAGAGTTTGTCTAACATTTTCTTCTTAAATTCTTATAGTTTCATGCCTTCATTTAAGTCCGTTATCCACCATGAGTTGAAATTTGTGAGAGGTGAAAGGTGCAGATCCTGGTTCAGTCTTCTACATGTGGCTTTCCAGTTTTCCCAGACTATTTATTGAATAAGGATTCTTTTCCCCAGTGTATGTTTTTGTCTGCTTTTGTCTGCTATACGAGGATAGTTTTATATCTGGTTTCTCAGTGCTGTTCCATTGGTCTGTGTTGCTGTTCTTATGCCAGTACAATGATGTTTTAGTTACTATGGCCCCATAGTGTAGCTTGAATTCTGGTAAATTGATGCTTCCCAACTTGTTCTTTTGCTTAAGATGATGTTTGCTATACGGAGTTTTCTCTGGTTCCATATGAAGCACAGAATTATTTTTTCTAGATCTGTGAAAAATGATGTTAGTATTTTAATAGGGATTGCATTGAATCTGTAAATCACTGTGGGTAGTATAGACATTTTAACAATGTTGATTCTGCTGGCCCATGAGCATGGTATGTTTTTCCACCTATTTACATCCTTTGCTATTTCCTTCCTCAGCGTTTTGTAGTTCTGCCCGTAGAGGTCTTTTTACCTCCTTAGTTAAACATATTCCTATGTATTTTATTTTCTTTGTTGCTATTGTGAAGGGTATTGAGTCTTTGATTTGGTTTTCGGTTTGACTGTTGTCAGCACGTAGGAATGCTACTGATTTCTGTACATTGATTTTGTCACCTGAGACTTTGCTGAATTTATCATTCCAGTAGTCTCATGGCAAAATCTTTGGGGTTTTCTAGGTATAAGATCATTTCATCAGCAAAGAGAGATAGTTTGACCTCTTCTGCCCCCATTTGCATGCCCTTGATTTCCTTCTTTTGTCTGATTACTCTTGCTAGGATTTCTAGCACTATGTTGAATAGAATTGGTGATAGTGGGCAACTTTGGTTCCAGTTCTAAGTGGGAATGCTTTCAATTTTTCCCCATTCAGTATAATGTTGGCTGTGGATTTGTCATATATGGCTTGTATCATTTTTAGGTTCAGTCCTGTCTATGTCTATTTTTTTAAGTGTTCTTATTATAAAAGCATGCTGAATTTTGTTGAATGCTTTTTCTGCATCTATTGAGAGGATCATATGGTCTTTGTTTTTATTTCTGTTTATGTGGTGAATTACATTTATAGATTTGCATATGTTGAACCATCCCTGCATCTGGGATGAAGCCCACTTGGTCGTGATGGATTATTTTCTTGATAAGCACCTGGATTTGGTTCGCTAGGATTTTGTTGAGAATTTTTGCATCTATATTCATAAGGGATATTGGTCTGTAGTTTTCTTTTTTTGTTGTATCCTTTCCTGTTTTTGGTATCAGGGTGATGTTGGCTTAATGAAACATGTTGGGGAGGATTCCTTCCTTCTTGATGTTGTGGAATAATTTCTGCATGATACGTACCAGTTCTTCTTTGTAGATCTGGTAAAATTGGGGTGTGAAACCATCTGGTTGGGACTTTTCTTTTCAGGAAGGTTTTTTATTGCTCCTTCAATTTCAGTACTGATATTTGTCTGTTCAGGAATTCTATTTCTTGCTGATTGAGCCCAAGGAGGCTGTGTGTTTCTAAGAATTTACCCATTTCCTCCTCATTTTCTAGTCTATGTACGTACAGGTATTTATAGTATTCATAGATATTTTGTATTTCTGTGGCATAGTTGTAATTTCTCCTTTTTCATTCCTGATGGAGCTTATTAGATCCTTTCTTTTCTGATTCTCATTAATCCAGCAAGAGGAGTGTCAATTTTGTTTATTTTTTCAAAGAACCAACTTTTTGTTTTATTAGTCTTCCATATCATTTTTTTGTTATTGATTTCATTTAGTTCTTCTCTGACTTTTGTTATTTCTTTTCTTCTGCTGGGTTTGGGGTTGGCTTGCTCATCCTTTTCCAGTTCTTTGAGATGATTCATTAGATTGTTTATTTATGATCTTTCAGTCTCTTAGATGTAGGTATTTATGGATATAAATTTTCCTCT
>NW_012151952.1:1779177-1808114 GCF_000956105.1 Propithecus coquereli | reverse complement strand
TGTTCATGTCCTTTGCCCACTTTTTGATAGGGTTGTTTGATTTTTTTTTTCTTGCTGATTTTCCTGAGTTCTATATAGATTCTAGTTATTGGCCCTTTATTGGATGTGTAGCATACGGATATTTTCTCCCATTCTGTAGGTTGTCTGTTTGCTGTCATGATAGCGTTATTGGCTGTCCAGAAGCTTTTTAATTTGATAGGTCCCATTTATTTATTTTTGTTGTTGCTGTGATTGCTTTTGGGGTCATCTTTGTAAATTCTTTGCCTAGGCTGATATCTATAAGAGTTTGTCTAACATTTTCTTCTTAAATTCTTATAGTTTCATGCCTTCATTTAAGTCCGTTATCCACCATGAGTTGAAATTTGTGAGAGGTGAAAGGTGCAGATCCTGGTTCAGTCTTCTACATGTGGCTTTCCAGTTTTCCCAGACTATTTATTGAATAAGGATTCTTTTCCCCAGTGTATGTTTTTGTCTGCTTTTGTCTGCTATACGAGGATGGTTTTATATCTGGTTTCTCAGTGCTGTTCCATTGGTCTGTGTTGCTGTTCTTATGCCAGTACAATGATGTTTTAGTTACTATGGCCCCATAGTGTAGCTTGAATTCTGGTAAATTGATGCTTCCCAACTTGTTCTTTTGCTTAAGATGATGTTTGCTATACGGAGTTTTCTCTGGTTCCATATGAAGCACAGAATTATTTTTTCTAGATCTGTGAAAAATGATGTTAGTATTTTAATAGGGATTGCATTGAATCTGTAAATCACTGTGGGTAGTATAGACATTTTAACAATGTTGATTCTGCTGGCCCATGAGCATGGTATGTTTTTCCACCTATTTACATCCTTTGCTATTTCCTTCCTCAGCGTTTTGTAGTTCTGCCCGTAGAGGTCTTTTTACCTCCTTAGTTAAACATATTCCTATGTATTTTATTTTCTTTGTTGCTATTGTGAAGGGTATTGAGTCTTTGATTTGGTTTTCGGTTTGACTGTTGTCAGCACGTAGGAATGCTACTGATTTCTGTACATTGATTTTGTCACCTGAGACTTTGCTGAATTTATCATTCCAGTAGTCTCATGGCAAAATCTTTGGGGTTTTCTAGGTATAAGATCATTTCATCAGCAAAGAGAGATAGTTTGACCTCTTCTGCCCCCATTTGCATGCCCTTGATTTCCTTCTTTTGTCTGATTACTCTTGCTAGGATTTCTAGCACTATGTTGAATAGAATTGGTGATAGTGGGCAACTTTGGTTCCAGTTCTAAGTGGGAATGCTTTCAATTTTTCCCCATTCAGTATAATGTTGGCTGTGGATTTGTCATATATGGCTTGTATCATTTTTAGGTTCAGTCCTGTCTATGTCTATTTTTTTAAGTGTTCTTATTATAAAAGCATGCTGAATTTTGTTGAATGCTTTTTCTGCATCTATTGAGAGGATCATATGGTCTTTGTTTTTATTTCTGTTTATGTGGTGAATTACATTTATAGATTTGCATATGTTGAACCATCCCTGCATCTGGGATGAAGCCCACTTGGTCGTGATGGATTATTTTCTTGATAAGCACCTGGATTTGGTTAACTAGAATTTTGTTGAGAATTTTTGCATCTATATTCATAAGGGATATTGGTCTGTAGTTTTCTTTTTTTGTTGTATCCTTTCCTGTTTTTGGTATCAGGGTGATGTTGGCTTAATGAAACATGTTGGGGAGGATTCCTTCCTTCTTGATGTTGTGGAATAATTTCTGCATGATACGTACTAGTTCTTCTTTGTAGATCTGGTAAAATTGGGGTGTGAAACCATCTGGTTGGGACTTTTCTTTTCAGGAAGGTTTTTTATTGCTCCTTCAATTTCAGTACTGATATTTGTCTGTTCAGGAATTCTATTTCTTGCTGATTGAGCCCAAGGAGGCTGTGTGTTTCTAAGAATTTACCCATTTCCTCCTCATTTTCTAGTCTATGTACGTACAGGTATTTATAGTATTCATAGATATTTTGTATTTCTGTGGCATAGTTGTAATTTCTCCTTTTTCATTCCTGATGGAGCTTATTAGATCCTTTCTTTTCTGATTCTCATTAATCCAGCAAGAGGAGTGTCAATTTTGTTTATTTTTTCAAAGAACCAACTTTTTGTTTTATTAGTCTTCCATATCATTTTTTTGTTATTGATTTCATTTAGTTCTTCTCTGACTTTTGTTATTTCTTTTCTTCTGCTGGGTTTGGGGTTGGCTTGCTCATCCTTTTCCAGTTCTTTGAGATGATTCATTAGATTGTTTATTTATGATCTTTCAGTCTCTTAGATGTAGGTATTTATGGATATAAATTTTCCTCTCAGGGACTGCTTTAGCTGTGTCCCACAGATTTTGATAACTTGTGTCTCCTTTATAATATAGTTCAAAGAATCTTTTGATTTCTATCTTAATTTCCTCCTTAATCCATAGTCATTCAGAATAAGGTTGTTTAGTTTCCATGATTTTGTGTAGAGATGAGAGTTTATGTTGGATTTGATTTCTAATTTTATTCCACTGTGGTCTGAGAAGATACATGGTATAATTTTTAGTTTTTTAAGTTTGTCGAGACATGCCTTGTGTCCTAGGGTATTGTTAATCTTACAGAATGTCCCATGAGCTGAGGAGAAAAAGGTATATTAAGTGGTTTTTGGATAGAATGTTCTGTAAATGTGAGTCAGACCCATTTGTTCTAGAGTTCTGTTTAAGTCTGTTGTTTCTTTGTTTATTTTCCGTTTGGAGGATCTGTCCTGTTCTGTCAGAGGTGTGTTGAATACCCCAGCTATTATGGAGTTGCTGTTTATCATTTTGTTTAGATTAAGTAGGATTTGCTTTATGAATCTGGGTGCACCTGAGTTAGCTGCATAAATATTTAGAATTATTCTTCTTATTGAATTGTACCCTTCATCGTTATATAGTGATCATCTTTGTTGTTCCTTATTTTTGTTGATTTGAAGACTAAGTTATCTGAAATAGAATTGCCATGCCAGCTTTCTTTGGGCTTCTGTTTGCTTGAAATATTGTTTTCTGTCCCTTCATCTTGAGTCAGGATGCATCCTTGTGGGTTAGGTGTGTTTCCTGAAGACAGCAGATACTTGGTTTATGTAAATTTATCCATTTGGCCAGCCTGTGTCTCTTTAGTGGGTAGTTCAAGCCATTTATATTTATTGAAAGAATTGATAAGTGGGCAGATTTCTGTTTATCCTGTTGAGTTGAACTTTGTCGCTTTGTTTTCTCTCTTGAGCCATCGTGGTATCTGACCTTTGACCTTTAGCTTTTGGATGGTTTTACATTGGTGAGTGTTTATTGTGCTGATCCATGTGTAACACTGTTTTGAGTACTTCTTGTTGGGCAGGTCTTGTCTTGATGAATTCCCTCAGTCTTTGTTTGTCTGAGAAGGTCTTTATTTCTCCTTAATATAAGAAACTTAGTTTTGCAGGGTACAAGATTCTAGGCTGGGTATTATTCTGTTTGAGAAGAGTGAGAATGGGACCCCAGTGTCTTCTTGCTTGTAAGGTCTCAGTTTAGAAGTCTGCCATTATTCTGATGGATTTTCCTTTGTGGTTTACCTGTTTCTTTCACCTTATAGCTCATAGGAGGGCCTCTTTTGTGGTTATTTTTTCCAGTCTAATGACTACATGTCTTTCTGTTTGTGATGAATCTCCCATGGGTCCTTTGAGCTTTTTATACCTGGATATCTAGATATTTAGCAAGGCCTGGGAAATTTTCCTCCATTATATCCTCAAAGAGCTTGTCTAACCCTTGTATATTTTTTTCTTCATCCTCAGGGATGCCACAACTTCTAATTAAACCCATGTAGCTACCATTTCTGGAGCACTTACTGGTCATCATGCTCAGTGGTGAATACTTTGCACATGTTATTTTGCATAATCCTCTCAATATTTCTATGAGGCTTCTAATTATACAGCTGTGGAAAATAAGGATCTCCTTATTCATCGTATTGTCTCTTCTCATTTCCCAAGGACCATATCATTACACTTAGAGTGTGCCAACAGTTCCTGGATTTTGTGCTGGGAGTTTACTCACCACCCACACATAGGCTCTCACTACATAAATAGTTTATTAAACACTTACTAAGTGGAAGTAAGCTGGGGAAGAAGAGGCTAATCAAGAAACGAAACTCTTGGTGACTCCCCAGCTGCTCCAAGACACAGGCATATAAATAGTTTCATGATGATACTGTTTGGGTATAATTTGACAGAGGAAGCCAAATTTGAGCTTGATCTTGGGAGAAGATAGTTGATCAGGTAAAGAAAAAAGGAGCAGCAACAGAGGCACATATTGACTTCTTAGGTCCACCAGCTGTAATCATGGTGATAACAGCCATTTTTTGTATGTCTCCTACTTGGCTGGCCTGGCACTGAGTACATCACATCCTTTACCCCATTTAAGACTTTAACAACTATTGGGTAGCTATAGGAAAGTGAGAGTTGAATAAGATGATTCAAAGTGTCATTTCAAAACAGGAGACACACCTGGATGGCAGCAAGGAGCTAAATTTATGTCACTAGATAGTTGCTGATATCATTGAATAGGAATAGCTTCTAGAGTCCTATGTGGAGATATGAGTCCTATCGTGAGACTATGTGTTGGCTCTCTGGAAAAGGGTGTTATGATTAATTAGCATGGGTTTGGGGAGTGGAGAGTAGCAGTATGAATGCTATGTGATCCCAGAGAAAAAGGATGACATAAAGGATGCATGCAAGAACCACCCACCCCCACCGACACACACACACACACACAGAAAACACACACACAAATGCCCCCATGAGAAGTGAGAACTGAACCTCCCTTGAGCTAATACTCCCACTCAAGCCTGGCCATTTCTTGCCCACATTACTCTTCCCAACCAGCAAATACCCATGCCCTCCATCTCCTACTCTAATATGTTCTCCGTACCTTCACCAGCATATTCTTTCAAAAGTACTGCTTTGATCACCTTACTTCCCATTGACTCTACCCTGGAATTTAAGCTTATAATACGAATCTATGGCCCTCTGTCTTTGCGCTGCTAGATGTAGTTCCCTAGTAAGTTCTCCAGACATCGGTTGCTTCTAAACATCTCTTCACAGTCACCATAGAAACATCAAGTCAAACAAGCCTTTTAAAACTCATTGTCTAATTTTTGCCTTTTTCTAAAGAAAAGCTTTTGGTTGCACTTTGCCTTGATGTGACAGACATCCTTACCTGTGATCAAATGTCTAGTCATTTCATACTTGCAGTTTCTCAGAGGTGATTCCTGCGATATTGGCAAAGATAGTGAATCAATTTCCATGCATTATTTGGGCACTGTATGAACTGTATTCTTCTGATTAATATCAACAAAATGAGCTGCCCACCCCTAAGGGCTGACCTTTGTCTCTCTAGCTCTGCCCAGCACAGGGTAGATAAATCTTTCCAACTCAGGGCCATCATAGGGAACAAGTTGGCCCACAAATTAAAGCCACATTATCCAAAGAGCTCTCTCACTAGTAAATCTGATATTCTGATCTGCATCTGTCAGCCTTCTGGGTCTCGATTCTCATTCGATTCCTGCCCTGGTCATCTGCTTGTGTTTCCTCAGCCCCTGCCCGGCTCATTCCCCTCCCTCCATTATAAGGGGCCTGACCCTTTCTTACCATCTACCTCCTTCTTGCTGACTCAGCCAAAAAGATAGGACTAGTGGGATACTGGAGGGCAGGGGAAGGGAGAAGTCTTGGTATTTTCCCCTCTCTTGCT
Source organism: Propithecus coquereli (assembly GCF_000956105.1). Lineage (NCBI taxonomy): Eukaryota > Metazoa > Chordata > Mammalia > Primates > Indriidae > Propithecus > Propithecus coquereli. Next base: position 1,802,378 of record NW_012151952.1, on the reverse strand, counting down.
GCCTGACACAGAGCTTTCAACAACAGTTGCTCAGATGCACCTTGGTTACGGCTCCCACCAGCCAGTTGCTTCCTCTAAGGGTCAGTGCTGTCCAGAAAGCTCCACATGATTTCTATTCCCACTGAAGGCCCCTCTGTCCCTTCAACCCTAGGACTGCTGGTGGCTTCCTACAGATGCTGATCTGTAGACTGCCATCCATGTCCATGTTTGCTTTTTTAGCTCTGCTAAACATTGTTGTATCCTCATATTGAATCCTCTCTACTGAGTCACCCAGTGTGGGCTTTATTTTCCTACCTGGATGCTGATGAATACAGTTCCAAATTCAGGAGAAGGAGAAGAAACTATGAACACTTGATTGACCACCTGTAACCCTGTCAATATCCAATCCAAAATCCAGACCTGTCTGGTGTGACATGACTTCATTGACTAAGTCCAATTATATAATCCATTTCTCATACCCTAAAAGTGGGAGAAATAGATCGGATTAATGTTCTAAACAAAAATGTGTGCATATAAAAATATAAACAATATCAGAGAAAACTTAAATAATCTTCACAAGACGACCTGTAATTCTGCCCCTCATTTTAAAGCTAAAGAAACTGAAGCTCAGTGGGGCTTAGGAGCGTGTCTAAGACTAGAAATACCATACAATTTCAACCCCAGAAGAGCATCAGCCTTGCTTGTGTGGCTTACTGCTGTGTCCCCACGAAATAGAAATATTTGTCTCACGGTGGTCATTCCAGATCAGTGTCAGCAAATGGCAGAATGAGAATTCAAATACTGTCCAACTCGCTGCCCAGCTTACCGTTGATCAACAGTCGCTTCCCAAGGATCTCAGGTGGCTGGTGCTGAAGGGACATGGGGCTGCAGGAGGCATTCAAGGGAGAGTACAAGGCACGGTGGCTCACACCTGTAATCCCAGAATTTTGGAAAGCTGAGGACAGAGGGTCACTTGAGATTAGGAGCTAGAAACCAGCATGGGCAACATGGTGAGACCCTGTCTCTACAAACAATAATTTTTTTTTTTTTTTAAATTATCTGGGCATGGTGGTGCATGCCTGTAGTCCCAGCAACTCAGGATGATGAGATGAGAAGATTGCTTGAGCCTACGTGTTCGAAGTTGCAGTGAGCTATGATCACACCACTGTACTCTAGCCTAGGCGACAGAGCGAGAGCCTGTCTTCAAAAAAATAAAAAGAAAAGTACAGTTCAGGGATGTTAGCTCAACAGTGGTGAAGTCATGCAGGCCTAATTAGGATATCATAGGAGTGGTCACCTTGGCAATGAAGTACAAATGCTCCGTGGGTTACAAAGTACTCAGGCAAATGTGACCTTATAAAAAATTGTAAGGGTGTGCTACAGTTGAAGAGACATGAAGGTTTATCTCACCCAAAACACAAAGAACACCAGAACACAGACAAAAGCCTCTAAATTAAAGGATGAGGTTGGAGGCAGCTAACACAAGGTGAGCGCTTTCCACAGGGTCTCATGTTGTTTCCGCCGCTGCCGTTTGTTATTTCAGGGCTCTTTGTAGCGTTTGCTCCTTTTTGTTGCATCCCAGTCATGGCAGGGAAGTGGCAGAAGGAAGGCGAGTGTGCAGGGTACTATGTAAACACAAATGTCGAAGGCACGACGGCAGCCCAGAGCTGCCTTCCAGTCTCCATCACCATAATTTGGCTATTTTATAAGTTAAGTTATTTTTTCAGTGAAAACATAAAAAGCAAAAGGAAAGATTTTTTCCTTTTAAGCTAGACAATGACAATAAAGCCTTTTCCACTTATGCGATATTCAGATTTGTGCAAGATCCTCTGGACCTGAGGCAGTGCACTGGTTTCTAGTGCATTGAAATCTTTCTGTACTGTCACCAAGGCCCTCCTCCCCCTGCTCTTACCTTTCACCCGTGGTTTAGCAGCACTGAGTCCTCCAAACCCTGCTCCAGCATCTGCTCTGATTGATCAAGGCCCAGGCTGTATTGCTTGTTAAGTATTTTGAATGTCATCTCTGGACAAACTTTTATAAAAAGCATAACCAATAATAATTGCACGGTAGAAATCTTACCTCTGTGTGGTCTCTTGATGTTATTAGTTTGCACAAAATTAGTGTTATGGACTGAATAGTGTCCTCCCCTAAATTGATATGTTGAATCCTTAACTCCCCAATGTGACTCTAGTTGGAGATATGGCCTTCAAGGAGGTGATTAAGGTTAAATGAAGTCATAGGAGTAGGATCCTAGTTCAGTAGGACTGGTGCCCTTACAACAAGAAGCAAAGATACTAAACCTGTGGCACACAGAGGAAAAATGCCATATGAGGGAACAGCGGGAAGGTGGCCATCTGCAAGCCAGGAAGAGAGGCCTCACCAGAAACTAACTCTGCCAGCACCTTGATCTTGGACTTCCAGCCTCCGGAACTATGAGAAAATCAATGTTTGCTGTTTGAGCCACCCAGTCTCTGGTGTTCTGTTATGGCAACCCTAGCAAGCTAATACGAGTAGTCACGAGCTTAGGGAAAATATTTTGATGTGAAAAAAAGTGAATACTTAGAAATAATAATAGTTCAGCATAGTCTACCTTATGGTGTTAGACCCTACAAAGGCAATGCTGGTCTTGTGCATCATCTAATGCTAGAAAGCAGCATGACGCTAAGCACTGGGTGATGGGAGATGTTTTGAGTAGGTGATGTAGTTCTGCATCTCCTCATTACTTCTCCATCTGCAACCTTCAGGTGTTAGAATAATGGGACTTCCATGATAGCTCCGAGACAGATAAACTTAAATGACATATTCCACTTGAAAAGGGAGGAACATCCTCGATTTTCTAATAATAGGCTTTCAACCTGCATTTTAAAATATAATTCATGACACTCCATGATATCATTTTAATTTTTTATGTGGATTTCGCTTTATAGAAGCCAGCTGACATTTATTGGGCAATGTTAGTTAGACTCTTCCCCGGTGCAGTTGCTCAGAGTTTTATTCCTCCCTCATGAATGAAATACAAGTGAGTGTGTAAATATATATATTCATCCTGATGCATGGTGAGCATGTGCAGTTTCCAAGCCCCCGTGCCAGCTCTGAAATGAATCAAATGCTTGCACTCAGTGGGCCTTCTGTATTCTGGACATTTGAAAGAATTGTTCTTGCCACCCAAACATTTTATTCTCCGTAGAACAGCATATTCTTCTCATGACAGCACTTTGCTTTTCCGTCAAGAGCATGTTAAGGCATCTTTTGGTTAAGGGTATTCCTGATTTTCCCAGTGTAGTGCCCACATCTGGGTTCCGACGATCAAATCGGAGGTCCTCTAAGGCTCCCATATGGCATTGTCTGGGAGTGTTCCTTAACCCCGGAATTTTTTGAAGGTCATAAAAGAACAGTTGCAAATGGCTGAATCCTTATTATGGAAGCAACTATGTGTCATTTGTTATGTGATTATGATAACTTATCCACTCAGAAAATAACACATTTATTATTTCCTCCTCAGTGAAAGGTGGTGAAAACCTTGGGCACAGAGCAGTCAGAACTGTCGTGGCTGGATTCGGATTTCTCTCTGTCTTCCATCGTCGACACCCTGCTGTTCCTCCACTGTCTCATTGCACCGTCTTCCTCTGTCTTCTGTGCGCTCAGGTGCCACATTCTTGAACTGCAACCCCCCTTTCTTAATCGCCGTTTGTTTGCTTGCTCAAAGCTCATTGTGAGCACATGTTCTTTTCAACTGTATTGCCAGAAAGGTTTGCTTTGTTCCATCTGTACCCTGAGAAGTGCCACAGCTAGGCATGTATTCTGTGGACATGGCTTTTCTTTCAGTTTTTTTTTTATAACTTAATTTTTTAAGTTTATCTTTTTCACTCTAATCTTTAGTTATAGTACATATGTAGGTATACAACATGATATTTTGCTACACATAATGAAATGATTACTACAGTCAAGCAAATTAACATATTCATCATCTCACAATTACCCTTTTTTGTGATAAAATTGCCTAAGTCTACTCTCACCAAATTTCTAGTGTACAATATATTTTTAATCATAGTGGTCATGCTGCTGGTTAGATCTGTAGGCTTATTTATTCTATGTAACTGCAACTTTGTACTCTTGGCCCTCCATCTCTTCGCCCCTCACCCCTCACCCTGTGAGTTTTGCAAGACACCCACACCAAGGGGATGGTTATGTTCCCATTTATTATGGTGGGAAGAGAAAGTTGAAATCAGATCTGAGCTGCAAGTGTGTCCCTCCCTTACTGGGTAAAAGCAAGAGCACCAGGAAACATGTGACATTAATTATCCTCCTATCTGATGGCTGTAATTTACTGTAACTGTTGTCCATCACAAATCCACATGCAGTACCATGATAATGGTGCCACCTGGAGATGGCTACCCTGCAGTCCTGGGGCCCAGTGTCTTTTATCCCACATATGGACTTGTAGCCAAATATGTATTTATATGTGTGTGTGTGTGTGTGTGTGGTTGTCTATATACATATATAGCGTATATATGGTACATGTGTGTGTGTCTATATACATATATAGAGATTTTATGATATTTACTGAGTATCTACTACATAGTAATGGTTACAAACAGTCTTTTGGTCCACAAGTATGTATTGTATATATTAAGCATCTGCTATATGTCGGGCATTGTTATAGGTAATAGGGCCAGGGCAGGTGACAAACAAATCCCTGTTTTTATGGAGCTTACATTAGTGTAGATATAGATCAGCTGTACCCTTGAACAAATACAAGGAAGGCTGATAGAACTATATGTAGTGCACTTTTACCAGAAGAAAATAAAGTGTTTACAACATACAATGAAAACATAAGGAGAAGTCATGGGAATTAGTACTGAACTGATTGGGAGTAGATTTTGGAAAGTCTTGAACTCTGTGAGATTCATTGGAGGTTTTTAAATTATTATTAATAGGCCAGGCACATTGGCTCATGCCTGTAATGCCAGCACTTTAGGGGGCCAAAGTGGCAGTATCACTTCAGGCCAGGAGTTCGAGACCAGCCTATGCAATATAGCGAGACACTGTCTCTACAAAAATAATAAAAAACAATTAGCAAGGTGTGGTGACACATGCCTGTAGTCCCAGCTGAGGGAGAAGGATCCCTCAGGAGGCTGAGGTGGGCGGATCACTTGAGCCCAGGAGTTTGAGGTTGCAGTGAGCTATGACAATGCCACTGCACTCTACCCCAGGCAACAGAGCAAGGCCTTGTCTCAATTGATCAATCAATAAATGTATCAGTATTTTAAATGTAATGAAATTACAAAAATTGCAATATTAAGGGTATTTTCTTGGTCTTTCCTTAGGTTGAAATTAGCAGATCAGTCTCACAACTGTCAATAGTAACTAAATTTCATTCTTGAACAATAGCGTATGCATCGATTTAGGCATATTTGCATTAAGTGAATATTTGTGACTTTGTATTTCAAGTATATGTTCAAATAGAAGGCAGAGTTGTATATTAATTTGTCATTGGTAAAGCAATTTGTTTTATGGTTAATCTTCCTGGGAATACCGCTATGGAATTAATTCATATTTAAATGAGACTAACAGGAAAACAAAATGAAAACTGACATAATTGTGATAGAAAAGTAAATTTATCCATTCATGTGGAATGGAGTAACTAAGTCTGTTTTGTTCAAGACTGTAGACTAATGAGGCAATCAAGGCAGAGTATTGATATCTAAAACATGGATTTGACTTAAAACTGTCAATATCAGAATAGGAAAACATCTAGGTACTTTTTCCTGCAAACTCTGTTCATGAAAGGTTTATGAGCAGGAAAGTGACCTATTCCAAGCACTCTCTTTCACATGATAGCACTTCAGACATTTGAGAATGACTGTCATATCTCATCAAAGATATAATGTCAAACTGAAACACACAGAGATTCACAAATTAAATCACTGCTGCTTTGACTTACCTATATGAGATACCACATCATTAACATAAGTCATTGAATATTATCTGTTGAGATACTGGCCTTTCCAACTGATTCTTGCACAAATACCTGTCTGTACACATTTCTAGAAGAGTCTATCCGGTACCAAGCAGTCTCTGCCTAATTTTAGGTTTTCACTTTGTTCATAGTTTTCTTATGGATGAAGTGCATTGGTTGTGCTTTTGAATAAGCATGATTTGTAGTGGGGGCATAACATCCTTTTGGCAGGTTGTAAGTATATGGAGAGCAAGAAGGCTCTCATCCCTAACTGTGGAGGACTGAGCAATGGATACACTGGCGCCAACGTAGACTTTTGAAACAAGAGAGACTAACGCGAATCAAGGAATATAAACACCAGCCCATTTTGGTGAAAGGCTGATATTGATTTCTCCCTGGTCACACAGAGGCAATTGGCCTGCAATTTTCACACTGTATTTGGTTTGAATCGTTGAAGAAAAATAAAGTTGTCCATTGATTAGCATTTGAAAAACCAATTAATACTTAGTTTCCTTGAAAGACAAAACAAGTGCACAATGTCAGAACCTGATATAGGTGTTTCCAGGACTAACAAGCTCTCCAGGACCAATAAATCGGCCCTAAAATGCTGAAAAAACCAGCTCCAAATGGGAACTTGATTTTAGCCTGAGCTCCTGGACCTGAGTCTACACTTTTAGGGCCAGTTGTTGATTCTTTCTCACCATATGGTTGTATAGTTAATGCACTATGCATATTTCTTTGAGAAACATACAACTTTTTTCTTTATTATTACATACTTTTCTATACCACCTTCCCTCCCCTAGTCACTTTCACAGTAAAACAATGGCAAGCTGTCGTGAGTGTTGAAAAAACTCTGGAAATCAGCAGTTTCTAAAATACACCACCTGAACACTAGATCCAAGGGATTAACAAAAAGTTATATGAGGGATAGTTTGTTAAGGGCAATTGAATTTGACAAATACTGGGTTAAACTTAGTTTGATAGAGAACTTTACTGCAGGTCCTATAGGAGCCCTTAATATGTTAATATAAATGGTGGTTCTCAAAGAAAAGAAAATTTAGGGTTTTCCAACAGATTCAGAATTTTTTCCAATCCGTGTACTTAGCATCTCAGAGGGTGCATGTTGCTGGGAAGCTACTTTGGGTAATGTTGTGATATATCCCTGGACATTTTAAGTGTGTCATGAAGAGTTTGGGAATGGGTAGAATGCACTGTCTCCTTATTTTTTGCCTTCTTCTCCCTGTACTGTTTGTCCATCTCATCATCCATCCATCCACCCTTACGTCTATCCATTCAACAAACTCATCCATTCAATAAACCTCTGTGTGAGACCTTGTGCAAGGGATCGAGTTGACTCATTGTGGGGGTACAGAAGAGAATCTAAGGTAAAATAAAGGAAAGCTTGGCCTAATCTTGGTGGGTTTCAGGACTTCCATTTTGGAGGGTTTTCTGGTTATATGGAACTTTTGTTTCCTGAGAATGTTAAGTTGTCTTTCTGTTTTGCTTTTTTTTTTTTTTTTTTAATTTAGATTGGGAATGCCCTTTTCTTGGAAGCACTATTGATATGGAACTTAGAGGGAGTTGAGTGGGCCTGGAAGGGTGGAGCCCCGGGGCTGGTTCTACTCTCAGAGGGGTTCGATACTCATTTTAAGTGCCAGACTCTGGAGTCTAAAGTTGACTAAGATCCAGCCTTGCCCAACTAACAGAGTCAGAGACTGTCTGCTGACCAGTCCACTGAGCTCAGCAGGGATGTGGAAGGGAGCTAGGCAGAGTCAGGGCATGAGTTCTCAACATCTATGATTGTTTATATGAGCTTATCAGATAGGGGCACAAAAGCACTGACCCCTTACTCTGCCCAGGTGAACGAGAGCTGCATGTAAGGGTGATATGGTATCACTACTAAAATCTCAAATCCTGCAGAAAACTCAGCTCCCAGCCAGCAAACCCTGGCAAAGGACACGCACATTGACTCTTGAAATGGAATGTTTTCAAGCTGAGCTTTTTAGTAGCAATAAACCTGGAAGTGAAGACGGAGGGCTTGCAAATTGCAATACATTTGAAACTTCATTTTTATGAACTTAAATAAATCAGTAAATAGAGATCTTTCCAACTGTCCTGAATCTGAACAAAGGCAGGAATATCCAACCTAGAGGCTAAAGCAAAACTCTTCCATATTTACCTGAAGTCTGATTACCCAAAGACAGAGTTCCAATCTGCCTCAGGTATGAGAAAGGTGGGACCCATCATGGACTAAGATCATCTTTTCTTATAAAAATATGTTCCCTCTAGAATTCATTGCATGTTGTCATTAGTTTTTGATTAGGTTATTACCACATGAGCTATGCATGTTAATCAAATTACACCTCTCCAAAGAATTTGGCTCTTGCTGAGTGGTTAATACTTCTGCTGTGTCCTGCTGAGATATAGCAGAAATGCCATCTTCTGATGCACAGCGAGTGCTGGGGAGAGGGCAGCTCTAAATGTTTCTAAATCAGGAGGAATCTCAGACTCCAGGATTTGGGTCTTGCAGACAGCACAGTAACCGTGACATCTTTGGTATTTTAATGTGTTCTGGGCCCTAGAAGCCCATATGGCAGGTTAAAGTGGGCAGTTGCCACTTGGTGTTTTCTCAGGGTTGCCAAGAAAATTCCCTTCACCCCTCCACAAATTTCTTCTGGCTGACTCTGTAGTTCTACTATATCTTTAGTCTTTTCACTTGAGGCTTTGGTCCTAGTGAAAATGAATGTGTGCCTTGGCTTTTGATAGAAAATGATTTACCAGTCCTTAATGCCAGCATGCAAATGTCAGAAAACTTCTCTATGTCAGTAAATGCTCAATTGAAAAGTACATATTGAGTTGTGACAGATACCTCTTAGGTACTTGCAGATATGTAGAGAACCAAATAGACATGGCTTCTGACTTCATAGAAACTTTCCATTTCAGTGCTCTCATGGTCCTTTAAAATGGGTCAGCAAACTATAACCTCTGGGTCAAATCCAGATGGCTGCCTATTTTTGTAATTAAATTTTACTGGCACATAGCCAAGATCATTTGTTGATGTATTTTTTATGGCTGCTTTTGCACTATAACAGCAGAGTTGAATTGTTGCGACAGAAACCGTATAGTCTGCAAAGCTTAAAATATGTACGGAAAAAAGCTGCAAACTCCTGCTCAAAATTTCTGGTACTGGAGCCCCATCCCAGGATATTTTAAATGAGCAGATATGCAGGTGTGTACCTGTGGACACACAGACTTCCACCACATCCACTCTCCCCATGCAGTGGTTCTCTGAATTTTCCACGTCTGCCTTTGACTTTTCTTTAAGCGGCTTCTCCTCCCCACCCTCCACTTTCTAGGGTGGGTGTGACCCAGCAGCCAGTTGTCTGTTCTCTGCAATTCTCCTGGGCATTTCATCTCCTGACTTCTTCTACCCTCCTGGTATTTATTCTTTGGTGATCCCTCATAAATATACATTTTTTGGCCCTCATTTGTCTCCTAAATTCCCTTTCTACAGTTCCAGCCTCCTGGATCAGAGGGCCTTCTGAACTCAAACTTAGTACATCTGAAACCAATTCATCATCATTTCCCTCAACCCAACTTGCCCTCCGGACTTTCCAATTTTCTGTTATTGGTAACATCAGTCTCCTGCTTTGAGATCTTAGTTGTTAATAATAATGATCATATTTGTTTCAAATTTTACCTCCTGGTCCTGAAAAACAAATCTAGTTTAAATCAGAACCTAACTGAAAATAATGAAGGACAAAGCTTTATGAAAGTTCACAAAGCTTATCTGATGTATAGAAATTCTTTATTTTGCTACGGAAGAAACAAAGATGAAATGGAATTGACCTTGACTGGCACGCACAATGAGCTTGGCACTGTGCCAGCCATTTTTTTCATACAGAATGTGCATAATCTTTCCCATAATACTGAATATTTTTATTCTCAATTAATAGATAAAAAGCCAAGTCTCAGAGATTAAGTAACCTTGCCAAATGTCACACACCTGGTGAATAGTGGTACCAGTATCTAGATTTCAGTTTTATTTCCCATCTTCTTGTGATATAGAAAACAGAGCTTCTATTCTTGAAAAAAATGTCTTGTGATTTTACTGAATTGGTATATTGAATTGGTGTTTCCTCAATTTTCTTTTTTAAAATATGTATCAATCAAAACAGAGAAAAGTATATTCAGTTAGTGACTGAGGTTTTAAGTATCCCTGTTCCTCACTTGTTCCCTGCTAAGAAGTAGTAATAATGATAATAATAATAACTATTGACTTTTGTTGAATGATACACTGTGTAGGCACCCTAACAACAATATTACATGGATACTTAATTTTAGTCTTCACTTATGCGCTGAAATGCTGGCTCTTTTGATACCCCCATTTGACAAAGAAGGACGCTGTAGCTTAGAGAGATTTAATAACTTGCACACAATCACATAGCTAGTAAGAGGTCAGGTGGAGTATACGTCTGGCTATCAGACTTTAATATTAAATCTTGTTATCTGTAAACAAAGGTATGCTGTTATGTATTTATCAACCAACACTTATTTGGCAGGGGAAGGGATTCATAGCACTTACCAATTTCTGTGGTATGAATATTCCCAACATGGCTGATTTCAGGCGATCAATGTGACATCACTGGCTCACAGTATATCTGAAAATTTAACAACCAGCTCTCGTGATCCTGCCCTGACTGGCTCTAAACAACACCAGACATACACACTTCCATGTGTTGGGGAAACTTACAAATTTGCTTGATGATCCAATATGCCGGAAAGACTAAAATACTGATGAACCAAAATATGCCTCAGTGTCTCTTGGTTAGAGGTGGGTAACACTGGCATGAACTAAGGTAGTTAGTCTTGGAGTAAAAATGGGATTTTGAGCCCAGAGTCTTAAATGATGGGAGATATTTAGGGAGATAGAAAGGGTGTCCAGGTGCAGAGTCATAAGCAGGTATGGGATGTTTTGGAGGCAGTGAGATGAGACTGACCTTAATAGAGAGTAGCTTGGAGAGAAGTCTACAAAGGAGTCCATTCAACCTGGTATTTAGGGTCTTAAATGGGTGGATGGCTGAGATCTTCAGCTTTCCAGGTTTGGACTGTGGAGAAAGCAATAACAGCCACTCATGGCAGCACCTCCGAGCATTGGCTTTTTAGGTTTTTCTGTAGATTGCTCTGGGTGCTCAGATTTGTATAATAACATCTCTTTAAACCAAAATCCTCATGACAGTGGGATTGCTTTTTATGCAGAAATGAATGATACACATTTGAAATTAACTTAAACTAAAAAAATTTAAAGGACCTTCAGAACCCTAAATTTGAAATAAGACAGTCCCTAAGTTAATTTTTTTTTTAGTGTAATTTCACAATTTCAAAGCTGTCAGGCCACAGGAAGTGTAAACCATGTTAATGCTACTGTCTCATGGGTGCACCATTTGAGCCACTGAAGTGGAAAGAACCCATTCTCCTTTGTTGGGATTCTGTACACCACACTGTGTTTTACGGGCACTGAGTATTCTGCAGGTGATAGGATATTTAAGTTATAACAGCAGTAACTGTTAAAATGTTTTTTGTTATAGGCAATAACAATGCCATGTATGCAGTAGTATTAATACTAGCACCAGACAATACATCCATAGAGTTAGTAACCCTGGCCTGGAAGTTGAATTTGATGAACCAATCATGATATGTCATGGTTGAGGAGCAAACACTCCGTACAATATGAGATAATGCTAAAAAAAAAAAAATATATATAGATTTTTTTTTTGAAGTGCTATAATGGTTGCAGATTTATGCTCTGGGAAAATGTATTCCTTATTTTAGCTTAGTAGTTATAATTATTAAATTATTATGTAACAACAAACATTAATGTTGAATTAGGAGAGTTGGGTGACATGAGGCCCTGGGGAATGCGTGCCTCACGTATGTGACCACCTTATGCAATTGCCAGAGAGCCCCTGACAGGTACCACTCTGCTACTCAGGAGAGATTTTGAAGCTTTTCCTCAGGTTGCCTTTCTGCAGGCTAAGGATGAGGAGCTAATAAATGTGTAGCTCTATAATCCTTACATATAAAATGCAGATGTCTATGATGAAAATGTTTATGGACTGTGACCATTCATTCTTTTCCTAAAATATCTTTCTTGCATAGATCTTCTGACATAAAACTGTCAGTGAAGGGCTAGGGATGAGCTGGGCTTCACACACAGTTTGCAGAGACCTGCTGATCGATCCAATGCTGGTTCATACAACTGTGCTTCATTGTGGGAAGAGACCAATAGACAGCATGGCGTTGTAAGGGATGTTCTCTTCCTCTCAAAACTCCTGGCACTCTTTAAACTATTAAAGGTACATTGTTTTGGCTTCTTAATAACTATCAAAAACCAAAGAATTACCACTGCCCCAGGCTGGATGATAACCCCCTTGAGAGCAAGGAGCCAATCACCTATACACCTTTATGTCTGTTCCACCATTTAACATGGTGCCTACTCAGACACTGACTACTTGATCCTTTTTCTAGTAGATGTTATCCCCAATAGAGGATTGCTTACTGACGCTTTTACTCCTTAAAAAAATTCCTTAATAAAATCTGGATGCAAGGTTACTCACTAGTCATGTAATATTATAGAGGCATTTAACCTGTCTTGCCCACTAGCCATGAAAAATTATATAGACATCTAACCTGCTTACAAATGGACCTGTTTACTCATTTGTAAAATAAGGTGGTAAAACTTGGCATTGTATGAGAGGCAAGTTGGTCTCTAGAGATGCCCCGTGGAGCTCCATCTGCCCAACGTTTTCATGAGCCATGAGGATGTGGAAGGCATACTAATCAACATTGCAGAGGATGTGCAGTGGAAGGTATGGTTGATGTTTGAGTGATAAAAGCAAAACACAAAAAGACTGTGGCAGCTTAGAACATTAAACTCAACAGGTAAATTCTTCCTCTAAATATAAACCCTTCATCATCAAGCCTTCGATAATGGTGTAAAATGATTAAGAGTAAGACAAGTTCTGTCTGGTCCTTAATAGTTTCAGAACTAGCTTAAAAACAGCATCAGTAAGTAAGACTGGGGAAAATTAGGCTATAAGGTTATAGTGTAATATGGCTTTAACAAAAAGCTTAACTTTTATGAGGACATCAGATCAAGGGCATGGATGTTTCCAGATCAAGTTAGTTCATCTCTCTGAGCCTGAGGTCTTCGTCTCTAAAGTAAGGATAGTCATAGTAACTACAATGTATAACTATCTCCTGTGAATCCTATGAACTAAGCTAGTGCTTTGCTTGGCTCATGTCAGTAATCTTCACAAAAGCTCTGAGGGGTAAGTACTAAAATAATGCCCATTTTATAAATGAAGAAACTGAGACTTAGATTCTTAAGGTCATTACCCAAGACAACAGAGGTAGTCAAGGTAGAGTTTGGACAAAAATCCCTCATTGTCTGACCTCAAAGCCCAGGCTGTAAAGTGCTATTCTCTGTCACTTTCCTCCCTAATGTTTAAAGCATAGACGGCTAAGTGTGACCATACAAATCCTTGCACAGTGCCTTGTGCACAAATGTGGAGTAAACGCTAATATTCTTCCCTTTTGCTCATCCCTCCCTTCTTCCATCCTCCACCATAATGGCAGAGTTCCCACTCTGCACATACCTCACGGTAGTTATGAAGCTTCAAGAGTAGATCCTCCTCACACGCAGGAGCAATCTTTCCATGGCTTTGTCCACATAGCTTAATTCTCCTTCCTGATCCAATAAAAATCATTTCCACCAGCCCTATTGGATGCTCGCTAATCATTCAACAGCAGCAACAGTGCTCACCTCTGCACCTTCATACTCAGGGGATGCTGAGAAGATGTTTGAAGAGTTTGAATTTGTGTCACTGAAAGCATTTCCTGGGAGAAGCTAAAACCTCTCTGCCAATAGACAAGTGAAGAACCCCAAGAGAGAATAATTCATTTGTTAATATCATAGCAGAGATACAGGTTAAGCCACAGGCAGCATAAGTGTCCCTACGGAGTAGACTTGCTTAACTCTGAGGGGTGTGACCTCTGTCCTTGTAAGAATTTGTGGCACTACTTAATTCAGAGAATTAACAAGACTGGTTTCGTCAAAATAGAATGTGGTACCCAAAGAGCCAAAACAAACATAACTATCAGCAGGTTGATATTTTCAGGAAGGTCAAAGTCTTCTTTTTCTCTTTCTCTCTCTCTCTCTTACTCACTCACTCACTCACTCATTTCTGCTTTTATAAAAGTCACAGCCACAGGCTTGATCCAAATTCTGACTCAGTAGCATTTACCACTAAGGGAAGGGAATGTGTCTCTAGGACTGCTCACTATTGGAAACATCAGCAGAGCCAAACTCACTTGGTGAAATGACCTTCCTCCAGTAGCAGCAGGTTTGCCTCCAGCAGTAGCACATACGATTGTTCTCTGGAATTGCACCTGGGCATAAATGAGAGTTTACAGCCCTTGGAAGACTGTGGCTCCATGACTTCCCAGCCCAGAGGGTGAAAAAAATCATGTCATTCCCAGACATGGAAAAAAATACCTTATTGAACGCATATTAGGCAAAATATTTTTTTAAAAAAAGATATCAAATAAGCCCAAGTTAAAACAAAAGAAAAAAACAACGATCTTTATTTGTATCTTTAAAGGACTAGGGAGGAAATGTACAAACTGTTAGCAAGGGTTTTCCCTGTGTTCAGAGATTGTAGGCAGTTGAAAAATTTTTTTTTCTTTATTTTCCAAAATGTCTTCACTAAGCAGGAATTTCTTTTATAGTCACAAAATACCAATGTGTTTTAAAAAGTAATTTAAAATGTGACAATAATAAGGCAAGCTGGGGCATTTATCCCTGCATAGGACCCATGAACTGGCCACAACGGATACAAGCAAAATGGATCTCTGCTTTCTCCACCTGGACCCAGCACCAACTGTTGAGGAACAAGCCCTCGCAAGGATGGCTGTGCTGGTGCATGGAAGTCACCTGTCGAAAGTATTTAGGAGTGAAGATTTTTCTTCTCTGGACTACTACGGAGATTGTCAAACACTGCCAAGGAAATCTATTAATATTCATGGCATTATTTCTATTTCTACTTTTTTTGGAGTCAACTCATGAACATTTTTAAGGAAGAAAAAGAGTAGACCTTAAAGAAGAGATGCTAAAGTTTAATCCCCAAACCTGGGTTAAGCCTGTATGTGGATAGAGCATGCTACTCGGTACCTGGATCACAGAGAAGAAAGACACTTTTTTTGGGCGGCTCATAGTCTGAGACTTTAGACAAATGTGAAGACAAAGACATTAAAATGTGATAGCTGCAGTGTGGGAGGTGTGCTCAGGAAGGGGCACGACCCTGCACTTAGCGCGGTTCGCAGAGCCCTGTAAGTCCTTGTTTCATCTCTTAACCTCTGTATCTAAAATGGGGTTACCTTGAGACCGTTCACAACACAGAAGTGCTTCCTATGGGCCAGGCACCATTCCATGTTTTTTAACATAGTTTTTAAAATGTGTTACCCTCCCAGCACAAGCTTGAGGGGTCTGGCATTATTTCTATTTTCATTTTACAGCTCAGGAGGATAAGGCACAGAGGCATGTAGTCATTTGTCCCAAATCATCCAGCTGGTGAGCAGGGAGACCAGGATTTGAGTTCAGGTTTTTCTCACTCCAGAGACCACGTGAATCCTGTGCTACCTGCATACAGCTGAGGAAAGGTGGCTGTCCCAGGACCTAACACCATCACTGTGAGATCCCTCTGGTGAAGGGAATAGTGAACCTGAACCTGTCCTACTGCTCTGACACGTGTCCCCTCTAGGACGTTTGCAGCGCAGAGGAAGAAAGAATGCATCTGTTTCAGATTGTAAATTCCTGAAGTTATTCATTGTTTTTAGCTTTATTATGTTCCCTAAGTAGACCAGACAGTAAAAAAGAGGGAAAGATGGAAAATCTAACTCTTCCTTGTTGTTCCTGGTTCTAAGCAAGAGTAGATCTTGCCGTTCACAGCTCATGCCCATCCCAGGTCCCTCTCCCTGTGCATCGGTGGAAAATCAGTGTCCAGATGGAATTCCTGGTGATCTTCCTGGGCTGGGAGCCTGAGCACACATGTGCTCAGGCACTGACCTTTCCTGCATTTTCTTCACTGACCTGCCCGTTGCCTCTAGGGGACCTCCAGGCTTCTTTGCATTGCACGCATGTGTGCCTAAATGTCTCTCTTACCTTAGCTCTTGCTTCTCACTACTCATGCCTTAGACCCTGCAGTCTCCCTGGCTTCACTTGTGCCTTTTGCAGATATGTCTGTGTGGCCAGATAGCACACATCCCTCCACGTCCTGCTCCATGACCACCCCGAGCCCTCCAGCAAAGCTTTCCCTGCGTAAATTCTAAGTTTTGTTTGGGTGCCTCCTTTAGCAAGAAGAGCAGGAGGTGTTAGAAGTAGGTGTAAAGAGAATTTATTGACAAAATGACCACCACAAAATCATGAAGGTATTGCTGAATATATTTAGGATGAAGGGCTAAGTAGTCTTTGGTTTAGAACTTAATGTGAAATATGGATTATCTTATTCTAGTTAGTATAACCTGTCTTATACATGTCTTAAGAATTTTTTGATATTTATTTTTTCAACTGTGTTCTCTTAGGTAAGATTGTATATTCAACTCAACAGTGATTAAAGTTCTATGAACTTGGAGTAGATCCTAAGAAAAATCAAAATCCTAGTAAAATGAAGGAGGAAAAAACCCCTCTGCTTTTGATGTAAAAATAGTCTTAGGAGGAATCAATATGTCCTTCATCCAGAATATAGATCCAGATTAGTTTTTCTTTCCATTTATTTTTTATAGGGCCTGGTGTTAAGTGTGAAATCTTATTTATACCCATGGCTGTCATGAAAATGATTAAAATATATTGCCCTCGATTTTTCTCATGAAGTGTTCCTGTGGATTGAAGCATATACTACTAAGGATGTGTAAAAATAGACGTACGTAACACTGAATCACATCGCAATATCATTTTTTCAGTTCTCTTTCTAATTGCTTCAAGGGGCAAGGCCCCGATACTAATATGTCTAACAACTTTAATACTGGTGAATCTTTTTTTTTTAGCTAAGAGCAGGCCTCAAGCTCTAACTTTTTAGTAGGCAAAAATATTTATAAATTGATAAAGTTGATTCATTTTCATTTTGCTTTTTATAGTTACCTATTTAGGGCCATTGATGACGGTTTTCCCCTTGCAGCAGTGATATAAAGTTTCCTTTCAAAAAAAATTGGTGGCGATTTGCAAGGTAATTTAAAGAAAAATATTGAGTCAATAATATAGTTGTGTAATAGATGTGGCAAAAATCAGGCAGTGGATCATGAGTGTGATAAACTGGTCTAGAAAATGCAGGGATCATTCAGTGACTCCTTTGCCATGTTAACAGACCTGAGAGTGCCCCTCCTTGGACCTTTGAAAGCACGTATCATATACACCATTCCCCAGGACTCTGTTCTGCTGTCCTGGGCGTTAATTACACACAGGTGGGTGTGTGTTGCACGCTCATTGAAGGCAGGGATCATCTTTTCTTTACCTTGACTGTCTCTGCTGCTCAGGATGCAGCAGGCACCTGCAGAGTGCTCACACAGGCTGAGCAAAGCACTCTCATCTCCAGCCTGCTCCTCTCCAGTTATGCATCATTGTCCCTCAATGCCATGCCCTTAAGCCATCCTGAACTTATGTAAGAGGGACATCAAAAACATTCAGAATCCTGAGGTCCCTGCAGGTTGGAGTTCTACATCTATTTGACCTAAGGAAACACTAAAAATAGATATGCTGTATGAGAGAGAGTTGGGCCTGCTTTAATTCAAATTGGCAGAATTGATGGTTGCTGTGAACAGACTAGGGAATGACAGTGTCTCGTAACAATTGACAGTTTACCCCAAAACAAAATGCATCTTAAGAAATGAGACGTCATGTGGTACTAGGATGGGATGAATCATGATGTTGTACATTTGCTTCCAAATGTAGAGATGACTCATTGGTTTATTGACACTAGCCTTTGCTTTATGTTAAAATTGTATCTCCTGGGTCTTGAATAAAATTTTTTGAGTGAGCATATTGATCAACATTGGATATCAACATGGTGAACCAGAGTCTTGGGCTCATAGAATCAGAACTGGATAAACATCAAATGATGATCTCCTTGGTTTTCTGTGTTAATGGCCAGGGGAAAAAAGGCCCAGAAATATGAAATAATCCATCCAAGATCACACAACTAGTTGTTAGTAGCAGTAGTAGCAGGACTTAAACTGCGGTTACTACTCCCAACATGGCATTCTTTCCAGTATCCTTATATTATCTCTTAATATAGAGATTACTATTTACGTTTTAGTACATTTCCAATTTGATTTATGTTTTAGTTTATTTCAAAATCAATGCATTTTTACACTATCTTGCAGCATACAACCTAATACTTGACTAGTCAAAGTGTGGTCTTCAGAACATTCAAAATCAGCATCACTTGGAAATTGTTTTTAAATGCAGAATCTTGGGCCCTACCCTAGACCTTCTGAATCATAATCTGCATTTTAACAAGATCGCTAGATAATTTATGTCACATTAAGGTTTGCAAAGTTTTTTTTTAATTACCTCCTATAATTCAAAAAGTGTTTTGAACTAAAGGAGGAAGTGGTAGTCAGTGTTTTAGCTCAGTGATTCTCAAACTTTATTGTATGTAAGATTAACAAGGGTAAATTTTAAGTGTAGATTCCTGAGTATCACTCCCACAGAGTCTATTTCAGGAGGCCAAGAGTGAAGACCATATGGAATTTAACAAGGTGTACAAGTGGTTCTGGTGCCAGTAGTCTTTGAAAACTTTGTTTTTGTTCCTTCTTAGTTGGGTGTTTATAAATGACTTCATTATTTTCTTTGAAACAAATGCCTGGAACACATTTGTAACACAGTTGTCAGGACTAGAATAGATCTTTAAGATGCTAGAACAAATGCTTGTAATAATCAGATTAATAAAACATAGTATGTAAACTTTTCTGAATAATTTCCGTGGTTATAGTATCATTGTACTTCTCCAAAGAAGTTCGTAGGCTACATAGGATATATAAACTCACTTAAAACTTATTTAAGTAAATGGCAATTTATTGGCTTGTATTACTGAACAGTTAGGAAATACCTAGTTTCAGTGAAGGCTGGGTCTAGCAGTGCAAAGATTCTCAGGATACTCTTCTTCCAATTCTCTCTCAGTTCTGCTGGTCTATGTTGTTTTCCTCTCTCCTCTCCTGCTGAGATATGTTTTCTTCTAAGTGGGAAAGAGGCTGCAAACAAACTCCAGTTCACCTTCTTTAGTCTTATTCAGCTCTGATCCAAAACACAAACCCTGGAGAATGTTTCTGCATAGCCTTCCTTGGATCCCTTGCCCATTTCTGGACTTCCATGGCCAGAGAAAACATGTCTTACCATGGCCCACACCATACCACCTGTGGCCAGTACTATGCTTAGAAGCCCCAACCACAACTATATGTTTTCAGAATTGAAAGAAGCACTAGGCAGAAAAGTAATAGCTTTCATCAAAATGTAAAATAACATGAGTGCTTTGAAACCGTATATGCCAGTGGGGTAATCAGGTGAGGATGATATATACCTGGGATGGAATATTTTTCAGATGTTAGGACTGATGGATATGAAGACTGTGTGATAAAATAATTTTTTAAAATTTTGATATAATATAAAATGAGAAAAATAGATCTCAAAATTGTATGTTCACTGTGATGTCAATGTGATAGACGTAGTGTATGCACAGGGGCAGGGATTACGGGGAAACCGAAGCCCTCACAGGGTTGAAGTAGTGAGATTCAAAGCATGAGCTTTTTTTCTTTTTCCTTGTGTTGTTATTTGTCTTTTGTTTTTCTTTTACCTTAACTGTAATATCTTATATCTATAAAATAAAATGCTACCATTTTAAAATTTTCCTTAATATCTTTCCTATGCATGATTATTTTTAGCTGGACATGTTACTTGGTGCCTCCTCTAGGGGACCTCTGACATTTTCCTGCCTGACATTTATTCATTTATTCTATAGAGTATGATGTCTTTACTTTCCTTCATACTTAATTATTGTCCACTGTATCTGTTATAACTTGTCACAATAATGCTGCATAATAAACTGTCCCTTAACTAAATGGCATACAACAATAAACAGTTATTTTCATGGATATATGGGCCACCCGTGAATTGTCTGATACAGGTTGGACTTAGCTGGGTAGCTACGCTTCCAGCCACAGGTTCTGATGCGTTGGCTCCTTACCGTGAGTTGGGCTCAGATTTGGCCCATGTGTTCTTTCTGGGGATCAAGCTGAAGGGTCATTTACTACTTGTGGAACAATCTTTTCAAGTTCTATTTTGCTCCTGCTGTTACATAGCTCCACTACATACATCAAACTTGAATCACATCTGTTATTAATAATATCCCATTGGCCAAAGCAAGTCACATAGCCAAGTCTAAAATCAAGGGGCAAGGGGAATACATTTATTCTCTTGTGGGAAGAACTTAAAGCTGTATGGTAAAGCATGTATATAAAATGACAATAACAAAATGTCTTTTCTACCACCTATTCTTCCAAAATGTTTCTCCTGGTCCTGCATAATTTTAGTGCTTATATCAACATTGCTTTTTGGATCTTACATATTAGCTATGTTCTCTAAGACGGCAGTAAATTATATTAAAAACACATGCTCCTTCTTTCTTACAAAAATTTTGATCCAACCAAAGACATATGAGACTAGGCACCCCCTAAAGGTTCAGAAATTGTCGTTACTTATATGCATGTTTGCAACCGGAGCTTTTGCCTTTCTAACTGTCTCTCCATCACAATGACTAAAACATGGTGGTTTCCATTTTTGTATTCCTGTATCTTGCTTCTGGGATCTTTTAATATGAGGATGTGTAATATAGAAGAAAGTGCTCTCAATTTGGGATAGTATTTCTAAGTTGAAATCCTACTTACAGTACTTATTAGCTATGAACATTAGTTTCCTCATCTGTAAAACAGGAATGATAATCCTTACTTTGCAGAATGTGTGTGAAGATCAGATAGATTTGGAAGATTTCGCAACCAGTTAAGTGCTTAACATTTGCTATTAAGGCCAACTATTAAATTTTAGAGAATGTCTTCTCTTAGGAATGTGGTGTTTGGGGAGTTTGGCTTCATGGTGTTACTGTTCTGAGCCAGGGATGCTATATCTTCTGACTGCTGTCACAGAGAAGAGATGAGAAGGTACTGATAATGGATGAAAGAAATGAGGCTGAGTCCATGAGAGCATTGACCTTCACGATTCATGTCGTTAAATCTTACAAGTCAAGCTGCTGCTTTTTCACTGGTGTGAATAGACTTACCATGGCCTTGTTCATCACCTCCAGTGCATTCTGCCCTAAATACCAACATTTTACTGAAGATGGGGAGAGTCTTTGGATGAACTGGAGTTGTTTTCTCCAGTTGCTGGGACAGTCCCTTTAGGCTTGGTGGTTCTGCAAAGTATGGTTCTACATCCTTTATGACAATTGGCAGTTTTGTTTCATACTAGGTAAATGACTGCTTTGTCTAGAGACTGTTTTCTTAAAGCTGCAAGGAGAAGCCTATTATGTCTCAGGTAACGGAAGTTCTAGTCTTACCAGGCCATTGACTGACTGTGTCATCTTGGGGTTAGATGTTCAACCTCAAGGTGTTTGTCTTTCCTCTGTAAAAATAACAGAGTGAAGCTTTGTGGCTTGTGGGATCCTTTCAAGATTTAGTACTCCACAAATCGATGAATTTTCACTGATTTTCCTGGAGCTATGGCACATATGGTTCATATGCTAGGGACTGTTACAGCCTGATTACTGGCTTTTCCACAATGGGTCTTAGAGTGTCAGTAACTCCACTTTCATATTTCACAGTGTGGCCAGCTTGTGAGGGCACAAATCCATCCTGGTCAGTGAATGTTAGGCTTAGGTCAGCTTGTAGTCCACTCTAATAAAGCGTTATAGTAAGAGCCTGACTCAGTTGCTCAAACTGGCCTGGTCATCATCCACCTTTGTTCGTTTTCATTTGCAACATTTAGTCTATTTTGGTGTATCTAAGAAACATCATTTTGTTTGATTATTCACAATTACTTTTAAATTCTAATCTTTTTCTCTAAGCTGATATTTAAGAAAATAGGAACCAATTTTTTGTTGTTTGTTTTGCTTGAATTTCTAAGTACCTATACTTATGAAATCTTGCATTTGGGTGTTGTAGCAGTGCCAAATTGCTATAAATCCTTCTAAATGCTTTCAATTTTGTATGTTTTCTATTTGCATATATGCATAAATCTGTTGTTGGATTCTCTAATTCTGTTCTGCTGGTCTATTTGTCTATCTCTGTACTAATATTACACTGTCTTAATTACTACAGTTTTTAATGAGGCTTTCCTATGAGCTAAGACAAGCTCCCTCTCCCCCTAGCCAACCATCTTTTCAGGGATAACATGGTTGTTCTCGACCTTTTGCTCTTTCATGTATATTATAGAATTAGTATGTCACAAAGAACCCTGATATTATTTTCACTGGAATTAAATTTAATTCTCTTATCAATATGGAGAGGGTTTTCATATTTTCAATAATGTGGTTTCTTATCTATGAATGTGGTTAACTTTACTAGTTAAACTTTCATAAAGTTTTATAACTTTCTTCAAAAAGGTCCATGCATATATTTCTATTCCTAGGTTATTTATAACTTTATTGCTATCACAAATGGTATATTTGTAAAAGTTTTTAGAAAATACCCAGTGTTTTTGTGGCTATTATTATAAGTTTGCAATTTATTTTGGGATATTAATTTTATATCCAACCCTGCCCCATTCATCTTCAAATAAAACAAATTTTCCATAGATTTTGTTTTTCATGTAGTCATGATTTGTGAATAATAACAATCTGTTTATTTCTAATCCCTTTATTTCTTTTCTTGTCTTATTGCAAGTATACTGAAATACCATGTTGGTTTTCTAGGGCTACCATAGTAAATTTTCCCTCTGTCTTCACAAGGCCTTCTCTTTCTCTGCTCTCTCCTTTTCTTCTTACAGGATGCCAGTCATTGCAATTAGGGGCCACTCTAAATCCTGGATGATTCCATCTCAAGATCCTTATCTAATTACATGTACAAGTACCTCATTTCCAAATAAGGCCACGTTCTGATGTTCTAGGTGGACATGCATTTTTCAGTTAGATGAAGAACAGGAGGGGTAAGGTGGGCTTCCTTA
>NW_012151952.1:1764562-1767402 GCF_000956105.1 Propithecus coquereli | reverse complement strand
CTTAGCACAGCATGCAGTCCATAGAAAACACTCAAAATTAGCTGTTGCTGTTGTTGACATTGTTATTGATCATTTTTACTTTAGGGCATCTTTGGACCTCAGGGAAATTAGTTGAGAAAAAACAAGTTGAAAGGAAGATAAAAGTCTTAAAGCGGTAAATATGCTTATTTAAAGGTACCTAAACAAATAAACAAGAATATTGCATAAATGAATTGTTACACACAGAAAAAAAGTGAAATGTTCAAGTCAATAGCATAAGGTAAGAAAAGTCATGGTAATTTCTTGAAGTAGGTGAAAAAAGATGATGAGTGTCTCATCGTCTCAGTGGTGGGCGCCAGATGCCTTTTCAGGAGTTGCGTTACCATGGACAACTCAAGACGTTTCACTATCCGTTATTTTTTATCAGAACTACTTGAAAAAGTTATACTTTATAATTAAGGTGGCTGTGATAAACAATTTTAATGCTTTCATCAAGATTTGTGCAGTGGTATTTTTCCAAAGATCATTTCTCTGTCATCTTAAGGAGCAAGCCTAGGAAGATATATTGGAATACATAAATGATTCACAAACTCTCAGAGGAGAGTGAAATAAATATTTATACTGGTCATTTACCATCCATTTAATACTCAGGGTTATATTTATCTTACACTTCGTGTGTTAAATGTCTTAAATATTCCCATGTGAGCGGTTTTTCTTAGCAGCTATACTGGGGGTGGGGCAATAGCCAACTTACATGAGCTATCTCTGTACCTTAATACCACGTTTACTGAGCACTGTCTTCTATGTTTTAAGAATATGTGTGTATTCTATTATTTTATACACAGTAAACTTCTATACTGTTTCACATGGTGGTTATGCCTGCTAGACCCAGAACCTGGTAGAAAATGCTTGACCTTAAGAAAAAAATAGTGTTTTAGGAAAGTGAGAACTTAACAAAATAGGAATCATAGATTATAGCATTAGGGTGATAGGTCACTTTTGCTTTCCATGTGTGACACACTTTGTCCAAAAACAATTATATTTGACTCATGCAATAATTCAATCAATATTTATTGAG
The DNA here is from genome assembly GCF_000956105.1 of Propithecus coquereli. NCBI lineage: Eukaryota > Metazoa > Chordata > Mammalia > Primates > Indriidae > Propithecus > Propithecus coquereli. The sequence continues at coordinate 1,766,345 of NW_012151952.1, read as the reverse complement.
CACCTACTATGTACTGGATAAACATGCATAGTGAAACATTATCCTTATGTTTAAGTGTCCCATAATCTAGTGGTGGTGACAAGCTCGTAAGCAAAAATTACAGAACACTAAGGTATGTGCAGTGACAGTGACGTGCACAGAGAATATCTAGAGTAGGGGCACTCGCTTGTCCTGAAGTGGTCAAAGGAAGTTTCACAATGGAGGGGAAGCCCAGAAATAATGTTCACTGCTCATGATTAGGTTTACCTGTTGTTTACACAAACCTAAGGGGTATGAATAATTTGAATATCATACATCGAGTTATTTGAACTAAAAGAAGTCTAGGTAGTATTTAGTCAGGTTAAAAAAAAAAAAAAGTGGTGGAATAGAAGGGCCTTTAAGCCAAGGATATGGGGTGAGCAAAGGCTTAGAGCTGAGAGATAGCAAAGTGGTGTGGAGAATCATAAACAACTCATTCTTACTGAAGCTTGAAGTATTAGGTATAGAAGATAAGAATGCTGATGTAACCGAGGCAAGATGATGGATGTCCTTGTGAGCCATTGCTCCTAGTGCCATTCCTTGTGTGTGCCCTATTTCATTGATGTCAGGCTTGTTCACATGAATTATTTTGGGTGGTAGAATGTAAGAAGTAAGGTTTGCCAAAGCTGAGCGGAAAACTAAGAGCCATTCTATAACCCTGTCACTGCTCTTTTACACATGCGTCAAATCAGAAGGCAGCCCACAAACAACATATATATGAATGAGAAAGAAATGTGTGCTGTTGTAAGCCACTGAGATTTGTGGGATAATTTGTTAATACAGAAAAACTCAGTCTAAGATGACTGTGACCATCATATTAGATTTTATTTGGTGGGCAGTTTAGAGGTTTCTGTATATGTTATACTTTTATTGCGCTATAAAGAGAAGTGTATAGAATTAGTAAGAGTACAGACTAAGGAATTAGTGTACAGGAAGCATATTTATATGATGTCTATCCTTACAACAAAATAGAATTTTACCAGTGTTAAAGTCAAATAAAATATAGAGATGAGTGTCTAAATTTAAAATGTTTTATCTGGAAGACAAGAATTGCAATTTGGGGCCTATACACAGACCGGGTGGTCCTTCAGTATGTCTAAAGAACGAGGAAACTGGAGGTTTTATAAAAGGTAGAAATGTTACATATTGTTTTTCCAGAAAGTTCATTTGCACTAGTAAAATTTTGGGGAACTGGCAAGCTCTGATTGGTGAGCGATGGTGGTGGGTAAAATTGGTCTTAGAGTGGCTGTAGGTTGTTTCCACGGCTATTAGATAAAGCTGGTGGTTTCAACACCCAGGCAGGCAAGGAGTTACATTCTTGGAGCCATGTTATGTGGCCTGAGTGCTTTTTCCTCTTAGCCTCTTGACTCTGTTTTAGTTGGGTATGATGAGAATGAGCCAGTTCGTATGATCAACTTTCGCATCAGGAGTCTACAAATTCACATACGTCCTCTCCTTTTCACTAACCTCCTGTTCCTAAGGATAACCATTACCCTGATTTCTAATGCCATAGATTAGTTTCCACTTTCTAAATTTTTTTTTTTTCAATTTCAGAATATTATGGAGGTACACATGTTTTGGTTACATAATTTGCTTTTGTACAGTTTGAGTCAAAATTATAAGTGTGCCCTTCACCCAGATAGTGTGCATTGTACCCATTAGGAATTTACCAGTCTTTTTATAAATGTTAAAATTTACATTATGTACTCTGTTGTCTGGATTCTTTCACTAGCGCTGTGAGATTTATCCATGTTTTATATAGTAT
>NW_012151952.1:1757694-1764427 GCF_000956105.1 Propithecus coquereli | reverse complement strand
GGAAAAGAATTTAGAGATACCTCAAAGAGCTAAAAATAGAAATACCATTCGATCCAGCAATAGCACTATTAGGCATCTACCCAAAAGAGCAAAAGATATTCTATAATAGAGACATCTGCACCCGAATGTTTATGGCAACACAATTAACTATTGCAAGGATGTGGAAACAACCCAAATGCCCATCGATTCATGAGTGGATTATTAAAATTTGGTATATGTATACAGTGGAATATTACTCAATCATAAGAAATGACAGTGATGTAGCACCTCTTATATTTTCCTGGACTGAACTTGAGCCCATTATCCGAAGTGAGGTATCACAAGATCGGAAGAATGGGCTCCACTTGTACTCGCCATCAAATTGGTACTAACTGATGAACACTAGGGTGCTCATATGGCAGTAATACTCTCCAGGGATTAGGGGGATGGGCGGGGGATAAACCCACAACTAAAGGACATGGGGAGCATTGTAGGGGGGAAGGGCATGCCTCTAACCCTCGCTTGGGTGAGGCAAAGACATAAAGTATAACCTTAATGTTTGTATCCTCATAATATCCTGAAATAAAAAAAAATAGTGGGCTTATAATGTCTTTTATATCTCAGGCACCCTTGAGAATCAAGTAAAAATTATGGACATTATCTCTTCTAAAATGCAAATTTACACATTCTTTACATGGAATTCTATACTGATATCTTGAGGTTAGAGACCATTTGAAGAATATCTATGAATTGAGGGAAGTAAGACTTCCTATTTTAGAAAGTAACAATTTTCTTTAAGGTTAGCTGAATGTCATATTTTTGACAACATTGATGTTCCATTCCATGAAGACTAATATGTCCTGTGTTAGAAGATGAGTTTGAAATGGACAGATAGATTTTTTGACATTGTTATTCCTTATAGTGTCTGTCATAATGACCCTGAAAGGAAACTAAAAACAGCTTATGAGCTTAAACAGAATGTGAAAACATTTTTCAACTCTTAGGATGTTCTGAGGAATATGTCCCCTGTGATGTCCCAATAAATCTTAAATTGAATGCATGTAAAACTTTCAAAACTCTTCTATTTTCCCTTTGTACTCAAAGTTATCCTGGTATGGCTTTATATAAAAGCAGCATCTAAGGCAGGAATGTACTTACTATGTCTATATAAAAAGAACAAAATGCCCTTTATCTTTGTTTCAAAAATACATAGGGTTTTGTTGGAGAACACACACACATACATGCACACACACAAATGAAAGAGAGAAAGAAAAAAAAATGATACACATTTTGAACTAATGTTCAGAACTAGAAAAAGTCAGAATCCAAAACGTTTTCAAATAGGTAAAACAATGGGATGCATACAATAAGATAAAATTCAAAAGAAATAAGTTTGAATCTTTGAATTTGCAAAAAAAAAAAAAAGGATAAATATATTATTAATAATAGCTCCTATTTCATAAGGTTGTTGTGAAGATTAAATGAGGTGGTACACGTAAATGTCTTTAGCACAGTACCCGTTCATAGAGCAGTTGAGATTGTTGTTAATTCTTACTTTTGTTATCAGGAAAATATTTGCTTACAAAGCAGTGAGCTCTAGTTTCTTTCACTGCTGCTTTTGTAATATAAATACATAGTGGAAATAATTTTGCTGGGAGACTGGTTAATCTTCTCAAGTGAAGTATTTGTCTCCTAGGATTTGCGAGAACCATCTGCTTACAAAAAATTATTTGCTAGCTAGAACAGAGCACCTACATGCAGTAATTTTGATATGAGCACACATGATGGCTGCTTCAGTCCTCAAGGATTACAGGAGATGGCATCAAAGTGTAGAGAATACTCAAAGGCAAGTCAGGCTTAGTAGTGGCAGTTTTAAATGAAGACACAAAAATGGTGGCTGGAGAGGGTGTAGTGGATAGGAAAGTTTCTTACTTAACAGAAGCAATCATTGATTTATAACTATCCTTCCTAGACTCTGGGGAATTTATACGATTAAAAAAAAGTCTCGTTCATGAAGGACCTAGGCAAATGCTAGGCAGACAGTCCTGAAATAACCACCAAATCCATCCCCAGTCGCTAGGCCGTTCTGGTGTGCAGATTGACATTCTGTACAGCACCGTCAGACATTTGTGTTCCAAATTATTAAAGCAAGTCCCTACAGACTCTTACTCTGGGATTCCCTCAAAAGAATTAAAGGGTTTTAGTGTGTTGTGGATAAAAAGATGAACTCTGATTTCAGAACCACGGTGGGACTACAGAGATTGCCACAGTTTAATTGACATCTCTTTTCTTTGCAGTGCATCTTATGATAAGTGGTACCCTAAATTTGATAGAGCCTAGTAAGTTCTGCTGTAGATTTAGCAGATTAAGAAGTCTTCTATTTTTAGTTTAATGAGAATTGTTTTGGTTTCATTTTTCTTTTTAATCAGGAATGGATGTTGAGCTTTATTAAATGCTTCTCTTCTGTTGAGATTATTATGTGATTTTTTTCCCCCCTTGGTTTGTTAATGGGGTAAGTTTCATTAATAGATATTTTAACTTTCAACTAGATTTGTGTTCCTTTGATAAGCCTCACTTGGTTGTGGTATATTACTTTTAAATAGGCATTGTTGGCTTCATTTTTGCCAATTAAAAATGATTTTTCCAACATGTTCCTGAATGATATTGGCCCTTAATTTTCCCTGATCTTGTTATTCATGACTAGTTTTGGAATCAAGATTATACTATCAAAATGATTGATACTGCTTTCACTCTTTAATCTGTGAAAAAGCACATATAACATTGAAATTATTGATGTATTGACTTTCATTAGAACTTGCCTATGAAACTATCTGGGCCTGTATATATATATACACGCGCACGCATGCATGTGTGTGTGTGTATTTTATTTTTTGGTGAGAATGTTTAAACATCTCAATTTTTATAACAGATAAAGAACTGATGAGATTGTATTTTCCTTTCTAATTCAGTTTTGTTAAATAGATTTTTCTAAAAACACATCTGTTTTGTCTATTTTCAAATTAGCTAGCATAGAGTTGTTAATAGGACTTGTTTCTTAAAATTCCTGCTGCATCTCTAATGATGCCTCTTTCATGGTTCCTGATACAGTTGTTCCTTTTATTTTTTTAAATTTAGTTTTCCAGTCAGTTTAATTTTGGTTTGTCTCCCACTTAATGTTTTTTAATTTTTTAAAATTTTGATATAATATAAAATGAGAAAAATAGATCTCAAAATTGTATGTTCACTGTGATGTCAATGTGATAGACGTAGTGTATGCACAGGGGCAGGGATTACGGGGAAACCGAAGCCCTCACAGGGTTGAAGTAGTGAGATTCAAAGCATGAGCTTTTTTTCTTTTTCCTTGTGTTGTTATTTGTCTTTTGTTTTTCTTTTACCTTAACTGTAATATCTTATATCTATAAAATAAAATGCTACCATTTTAAAATTTTCCTTAATATCTTTCCTATGCATGATTATTTTTAGCTGGACATGTTACTTGGTGCCTCCTCTAGGGGACCTCTGACATTTTCCTGCCTGACATTTATTCATTTATTCTATAGAGTATGATGTCTTTACTTTCCTTCATACTTAATTATTGTCCACTGTATCTGTTATAACTTGTCACAATAATGCTGCATAATAAACTGTCCCTTAACTAAATGGCATACAACAATAAACAGTTATTTTCATGGATATATGGGCCACCCGTGAATTGTCTGATACAGGTTGGACTTAGCTGGGTAGCTACGCTTCCAGCCACAGGTTCTGATGCGTTGGCTCCTTACCGTGAGTTGGGCTCAGATTTGGCCCATGTGTTCTTTCTGGGGATCAAGCTGAAGGGTCATTTACTACTTGTGGAACAATCTTTTCAAGTTCTATTTTGCTCCTGCTGTTACATAGCTCCACTACATACATCAAACTTGAATCACATCTGTTATTAATAATATCCCATTGGCCAAAGCAAGTCACATAGCCAAGTCTAAAATCAAGGGGCAAGGGGAATACATTTATTCTCTTGTGGGAAGAACTTAAAGCTGTATGGTAAAGCATGTATATAAAATGACAATAACAAAATGTCTTTTCTACCACCTATTCTTCCAAAATGTTTCTCCTGGTCCTGCATAATTTTAGTGCTTATATCAACATTGCTTTTTGGATCTTACATATTAGCTATGTTCTCTAAGACGGCAGTAAATTATATTAAAAACACATGCTCCTTCTTTCTTACAAAAATTTTGATCCAACCAAAGACATATGAGACTAGGCACCCCCTAAAGGTTCAGAAATTGTCGTTACTTATATGCATGTTTGCAACCGGAGCTTTTGCCTTTCTAACTGTCTCTCCATCACAATGACTAAAACATGGTGGTTTCCATTTTTGTATTCCTGTATCTTGCTTCTGGGATCTTTTAATATGAGGATGTGTAATATAGAAGAAAGTGCTCTCAATTTGGGATAGTATTTCTAAGTTGAAATCCTACTTACAGTACTTATTAGCTATGAACATTAGTTTCCTCATCTGTAAAACAGGAATGATAATCCTTACTTTGCAGAATGTGTGTGAAGATCAGATAGATTTGGAAGATTTCGCAACCAGTTAAGTGCTTAACATTTGCTATTAAGGCCAACTATTAAATTTTAGAGAATGTCTTCTCTTAGGAATGTGGTGTTTGGGGAGTTTGGCTTCATGGTGTTACTGTTCTGAGCCAGGGATGCTATATCTTCTGACTGCTGTCACAGAGAAGAGATGAGAAGGTACTGATAATGGATGAAAGAAATGAGGCTGAGTCCATGAGAGCATTGACCTTCACGATTCATGTCGTTAAATCTTACAAGTCAAGCTGCTGCTTTTTCACTGGTGTGAATAGACTTACCATGGCCTTGTTCATCACCTCCAGTGCATTCTGCCCTAAATACCAACATTTTACTGAAGATGGGGAGAGTCTTTGGATGAACTGGAGTTGTTTTCTCCAGTTGCTGGGACAGTCCCTTTAGGCTTGGTGGTTCTGCAAAGTATGGTTCTACATCCTTTATGACAATTGGCAGTTTTGTTTCATACTAGGTAAATGACTGCTTTGTCTAGAGACTGTTTTCTTAAAGCTGCAAGGAGAAGCCTATTATGTCTCAGGTAACGGAAGTTCTAGTCTTACCAGGCCATTGACTGACTGTGTCATCTTGGGGTTAGATGTTCAACCTCAAGGTGTTTGTCTTTCCTCTGTAAAAATAACAGAGTGAAGCTTTGTGGCTTGTGGGATCCTTTCAAGATTTAGTACTCCACAAATCGATGAATTTTCACTGATTTTCCTGGAGCTATGGCACATATGGTTCATATGCTAGGGACTGTTACAGCCTGATTACTGGCTTTTCCACAATGGGTCTTAGAGTGTCAGTAACTCCACTTTCATATTTCACAGTGTGGCCAGCTTGTGAGGGCACAAATCCATCCTGGTCAGTGAATGTTAGGCTTAGGTCAGCTTGTAGTCCACTCTAATAAAGCGTTATAGTAAGAGCCTGACTCAGTTGCTCAAACTGGCCTGGTCATCATCCACCTTTGTTCGTTTTCATTTGCAACATTTAGTCTATTTTGGTGTATCTAAGAAACATCATTTTGTTTGATTATTCACAATTACTTTTAAATTCTAATCTTTTTCTCTAAGCTGATATTTAAGAAAATAGGAACCAATTTTTTGTTGTTTGTTTTGCTTGAATTTCTAAGTACCTATACTTATGAAATCTTGCATTTGGGTGTTGTAGCAGTGCCAAATTGCTATAAATCCTTCTAAATGCTTTCAATTTTGTATGTTTTCTATTTGCATATATGCATAAATCTGTTGTTGGATTCTCTAATTCTGTTCTGCTGGTCTATTTGTCTATCTCTGTACTAATATTACACTGTCTTAATTACTACAGTTTTTAATGAGGCTTTCCTATGAGCTAAGACAAGCTCCCTCTCCCCCTAGCCAACCATCTTTTCAGGGATAACATGGTTGTTCTCGACCTTTTGCTCTTTCATGTATATTATAGAATTAGTATGTCACAAAGAACCCTGATATTATTTTCACTGGAATTAAATTTAATTCTCTTATCAATATGGAGAGGGTTTTCATATTTTCAATAATGTGGTTTCTTATCTATGAATGTGGTTAACTTTACTAGTTAAACTTTCATAAAGTTTTATAACTTTCTTCAAAAAGGTCCATGCATATATTTCTATTCCTAGGTTATTTATAACTTTATTGCTATCACAAATGGTATATTTGTAAAAGTTTTTAGAAAATACCCAGTGTTTTTGTGGCTATTATTATAAGTTTGCAATTTATTTTGGGATATTAATTTTATATCCAACCCTGCCCCATTCATCTTCAAATAAAACAAATTTTCCATAGATTTTGTTTTTCATGTAGTCATGATTTGTGAATAATAACAATCTGTTTATTTCTAATCCCTTTATTTCTTTTCTTGTCTTATTGCAAGTATACTGAAATACCATGTTGGTTTTCTAGGGCTACCATAGTAAATTTTCCCTCTGTCTTCACAAGGCCTTCTCTTTCTCTGCTCTCTCCTTTTCTTCTTACAGGATGCCAGTCATTGCAATTAGGGGCCACTCTAAATCCTGGATGATTCCATCTCAAGATCCTTATCTAATTACATGTACAAGTACCTCATTTCCAAATAAGGCCACGTTCTGATGTTCTAGGTGGACATGCATTTTTCAGTTAGATGAAGAACAGGAGGGGTAAGGTGGGCTTCCTTA
>NW_012151952.1:1741036-1749959 GCF_000956105.1 Propithecus coquereli | reverse complement strand
CCCCTCCCCTTCTCCTAACTCCCACATGCTTGATTTCCACTGAGTTTTACTTCCCTCTGCGCACATGTGTGCTCATTGGTTAGTTCCAATTTAATAATGAGTACATGTGGTATTTCTTTTCCTGCTCTTGAGATACTTTACTTGGGATAATGGTCTCCAGTTCCATCCAAATTGTTGCAAAAGGCATTAATTCATCCTTTTTTATGGCTGAAGAGCACTATAATCACATTTTATTAATCCATTTATGAATTGATGGACACTCGGGTTGATTCCACACCTTTGCAATTGTGAATTGTGCTGCAATAAACATTTAAGTGCAGGTGCCTTTTTGACAGAAAGACTTCTTTTCCTTTGGGTAGCTATCCAGTAGTGGGATTGCTGGATCGAATGATAAGTCTACTTTTAGTTCTTTGAGGAATCTCCATACTGTTTTCCATAGAGGTTGTACTAATTTGCAGTCCCACCAACAGTGTGTAAGCGTTCCTTTCTCTCTGCATCCACACCACCATGTATTGGTTTTGGACTTTTTCATAAAAGCCATTCTAACAGGGTTAAGGTAATGTTTTATTGTGGTTTAATTTGCATTTCCTTGATGATTACTGACATTTGGCATTTTTTCATATGATTATTGGCCATTTGTCTATCTTCTTTTGCAAAGCTTCTGTTCATTTCTTTTTCCCACTTTTTAATGGGGTTATTTTTTTCTTACTGATGTGCTTGAGTTTTTTTAGATTCTGATTATGCAGCCTTTCTTGGATTTATAGTTTGCAAATACTTTCTCCCCTTCTGTAGGTTGTCTATTTGTTCTGTTGATTGTTTCCTTAGCTGTGCAGAAGCTTTTTAGTTTAATAAAATCCAATTTATTTATTTTTGTTGCTGTGATTGCCACTGGGGTCTTTTCATAAATTCTTTGCCTATACCAATATCTAGAAGAGTTTTTCCTACATTTTCCTCTAGAATTCTTATGGTTTGATGCCTTACGTTTAAGTCTTTTATCCATCTTGAATTAATTTTTGTTAGTGATAAGAGATAGGGGTCCTGTTTCATTCTTTTGCATGGAGCTATCCAATTTTCCCAGCTCCATTTATTGAATAGGGCTTCTTGGACATTGTTGTCTGCTCTGTCAAAGATCAGTTGGCTTGTCAGTAGGGTGATTTTATTTCTGGGTTCTTTATTTTTGTTCCATTGGTCTATGTCTCTATTTTTGTACCAATGCCATGCTATTTTGGTTACTACAGCCTTGTAGTGTAGTTTGAAGTCTGGTAATGTGATGCCTCTGTATTCATTCTATTTGCTTAAGATTGCTTTGGCTACTCAGGCTCTTTTCTGGTTCCAAACGAAGCATAGAATAATATTTTTTTCTAGGTATGTGAAGTATGTTTGTATTTTCATGGGGATTGCATTGTATCTGTAAATCATTTGGGATAGCATAGACATTTTAACAATGTTGTTTCTGCCAGTCCATGAGCATGATATGTTTTTCCATTTGTTTGTGTCCTCTGTTAATTTCTTTCCTCAGTGTTTCATAGTTCTTCTTATAGAGATCTGTCACCTCCTTGGTTAAGTATATTCCTGAGTATTTTATTTTCTTTGTAGCTATTGTGAATGGTATTGAGTCTTTGATTTGACTCTTAGCTTGATCATTATTAGTGTATAGAAATGCTACTGCTTTGTGTACATGGATTTTGTATCTTGAGACTGCTGAATTTCTTTATAAATTCTAGGAGTCTCTTGGTGGAGTCTTTGGGGTTTTCTAGGTAAAAGATCATGTCATCAGTGAAGAGCAATAGTTTGACCTCCTCTTTCCTAATTGTGATACCCTTTATTTCTTTCTCTTGCCTGATTGTTCTGGCTAGCACTATGTTGAATAAAAGTGATGACAGTGGGCACTCTTTTTTAATTTTTTTTTTTTTTGCCTTGAACAGGCAAAAGTATTTAATTAGATTTTACTATCATGGTTTAGTTTTCCTTGTTCATGTATTTTTGTGGTAAACTCCTTAATGACAAGTGGTAATGCTTTTCCATTAACACTAGTAACAAAGTTTGTCTTGTTCTAGTTATTAGGGGGAATGTTTTCAACTTTTCCCCATTCAGCATGATGTTGGCTGTGAGTTTGTCATATATGGCTTTTATAATTTTAAGATATGTTCCTTCTATGACTAGTTTTTTGAGGGCTTTTATCATGAAATGACGATGAATTTTGTCAAATGCTTTTTCTGCATCTATTGAGATATTCATATGGTTTTTGGTTTTGCTTCTGTTTATGTGGTGTATTACATTTATAGATTTGTGTATGTTGAACCATCCTGTATCTCTGGTATGAAGCCCACTTGGTTTTGGAGGATTATTTTTTTGATGTGCTGCCAAATTCAGTTTGCTAATATTTTATTGAGGATTTTTGCATCTATATTCATAAGGGATATTGGTTTGTAGTTCTTTTTTGTTGTGTTTTTTCCTGGATTTGGTGTCAAGGTGATACTGGCTTTATAGAATGAGTTGGGGAGAATTCTTTCCTTCTCTATATTATGAAATAATGTCTATACTGTGGGTACCAGCTCCTCTTCGTATGCCTGATAGAATTTGGCTGTGAATCCATCTGGTCTTGGGCTTTTTTTGTTGTTGTTGGAAGACTTTTTATTACTGTTTGGATTTCTTTGTTCATTATTGGTCTGTTCAGGAATTCTGTTTCTTCCTGATTGAGTCTTGGGAGGTTGTGTGTTTATAGGAATTTTCCCATGTCCTGCATGTTTTCTAGTTTATGTGCATAGAGATTTCCATAGTATTCATGGATGATGTTTTATATTTCTTTGGTATCAGTTGTAATGTCTCCTTTTTAATTTCTGATTGAGGTTATTTTGGTCTTTCCTCTTCTATTCCTGGTTAATCTAGCATGCAGTCTATTGATTTTGTTTATCTTTTCAAAGAATCAACTTTAGTTTTGTTGATATGTATTTTTTTTCCATTGCATTTAGTTATAACCTGAGCTTTGTTATTTCTTTTCTTGTGCTGGCTTTGGTTTTAGTTTACTCCTCCTTTTCTAGTTCCTTGCGATGTGACATTGGCTTGTTAATTTGCAATCTTTCTGTCTTTTTGATGTAAACATTTAAGGCTATGAATTTTCCCCTGAGGAATGCTTTTGCTGAGTTCCATAGATTTTGATAGTTTGTGTCGCCTTTGTCGTTCAATTCAAAGAATCTTTTGATTTCCATCTTAATTTCATTCTTGACCCAATAGTCGTTCACATCAGGTTGTTTGATTTCCATGAGTTTGTGTAGGTTTGAGTGTTTCATTTGTGATTGATTTCTTATTTTACTCTGGATACATGGTATAATTTTGACTTTTAAGAAAATTTTTTAGGCCAGTTTTGTGGCCTAAGATATGATCAATCTTAGAGAATGTCCCATATGCTGCTGAGAAAATGTATATTCAGTAATTTTAGGATAGAATGTTCTGTAAATGTCTGTCACGTTCATTTGATTTAGAGTCTGCTTTAGGTCCAATGTTTCTTTAATTATTTCCTACTTTGATAATTTTTCCAGCTCTGACAGTGGGGTGTCGAAATCCCCAGCAATTACGTTGTTGTTATTTATTTCTTTGCTTGGCTCTAGCAAAATTTGCTCTATATATCTGGGAACTGCTGTGTTAGATCCATATATATTTTGGATTTTTATGTTTTCTTGTTGAATTGCTCCCTTTAGCATTATATAATGACCTTCTTCATCTTTCTTTACCTTTTTTGATTTAAAGTCAATTTTATCTGACATAAGAATGGATATGGCTGCTCTCTTTTGTTTTCCATTTGCATGGAATTTTTTTTTTCCATCCTTTCACGTCGAGTACGGATGTGTCCTTGTGGTTTAGATGTGTTTCCTGGAGACAGCAGATACTTGGGCTGTGTTTTTTCATAGATTTAGCCAGCCTGTGTCTTTTGAGTGGTGCATTTAACCATTAACATTAAGAGATATAATTGATATGTAGGATACTGTTTTGTTCATCATGTTGGGTAGTACTTTGTTGCTTTGTTTTCCCTCTTGTGGTATTGTTTTATAAGCGTTGTTAGCTTTAGGTTTTGCGGGTGATTTTACACAGGTGAATATCTATTGTGCTGATTCACATATTAATGCTGTTCTGAGTATTTCCTCCCGGGTAGCTCTGATCAGGAAAAAATTACCTTAGTGTTTATTTGTCTGGAGAGAATTAATTTCTCCATTATATGTGAAACTTAGTTTTGCAGGATATGAGATTCTAGGCTGGAAGTTGTTCTGTTTAGGAAGATTGAAGATGAAGCCCCACTCCCTTCTGGCTTATTAGGTTTCTGCTGAGAATTCTGCTGTTAGCCAGATGGGTTTTCCTTTGTGGGCTAGTTGTTTACATCTAGCTGCTTGGAGAGTTTTCTCCTTCACTTTGACTTTGGCCAGGTTGATTGCTATATGTCTTGGAGATGTTCTATTTGCTATGAATCTTCCCAGTATTCGATGTTCACCTTGCATCTGTATGTCTGAATCTCTGGCAATACCAGGGAAATTTTCTCAATAATCCCCTCTAGGTTTTCCATGCTTTTAGCTTTTTCTTCTTCTTCTCCCTTAGGGATACCTTTAATCTGAATGTTAGTTCACTTTCCATAGTCTCATATCTCTTTCAGTGATTGCTCAGACATTTTTGTACTCTTATCTGCCTCTTTGCATGACTGGGTTGTCTCGAGAGCCTTGTCTTCAAGCTCCAAGATACTTTTTTCTCCTTGGTTTAATCTGTTGCTTATGCTTTCTGCTGTGTTTTGAAATTTCCTAAATACTCCTTCATTTTTTTGTGTTCTATTATATCCTTTTTTATGTTGCCTACCTCTTTAGACAGTTTTTCATTAATTTCTTGAAATTTCTTTTGGCTTCTTTTTATTGGTTTTCAACTTTCTCTTCAATTCCATTCATCTTATTTGCCATCCATATTCTGAATTCCATTTCTGTCATTTCAGCAATTTCGTTGTGGATGGAGTCCACAACTGTAGCTCCATTGTGATCCCTTGGGGGTGGTGAGCCATTTTGGTTTTTAATGTTGCCAGGGTTCATTTGTTGGTTTCTTCTCATCTGGCTCCTTTTCTCTCCACTCTGGGTTAATAGGATTGCAGGGCACTTGTTCTTTGCTGGGAACTCTCCTGTTTAGTTAGGAGAATGGGAAGATCCTAGATGGAGCTTTCGTGACCTACTTTGGAATGTTGACCTATCAGGGGAGGGGTGGGTACAGTGAGAACCTGTAGAGCAGATGTTCTGTTTCAACCTGTTACCCTGTGATTGCCTCAGTTTGAGCCACTGATGGATGATCTTTGTGTGAGGTGGAGGGTTGTTCCCCAACTTGTTGTTGAAAGTTTGCATTGGGTGCTGGATGTGACCCTCTCCACCATGGCTTTTGTTGTGGGAGATTGATTTTCCCAGGGTCACCCAGTGGAAGTGATAGTGGAAACTGGGTAAGTCTATTTAGGCAGTGGTCATGAATGACTGGGCTGTGGGCTTTTGCATGACTCACGTCCAGGAGTAATGTCTACTCGGGACTGGGGGATCGTCGGTGAAGTATTAGACCTCATGGAGGTTCCACTGGCCTAGAGACAGTGGTGGAGGCTTAGGAGTAGTGTCTTGGGACCTAGGCTCAACTCTGGAATCTTGGAGGTGGTATTGCAGATCCAGTGGAGGCCCTGGAGCCACAGAGACAGAGACTTGGGCACAGCAAGAGCTTCAGAGCTGGCTCTGAGGATTACAGGGACAGAGATACACATATTGGAGTGCTGTTCTTCCAACATGGAAACTACTGATGCCCAGTTGTGCAGGCATGGATTTGTCTCAGAGGCCCAGGGACCATGTAGGTGAGCCAGAGCTGCTGGCCAGCCATGGTTTCTCCTTCTGCTTCTAGGACCCGCTGAGGCTTTTGCCCAGGCCTTCTCATGTGGTGCCTGTGGCATCTTTGGCTTCTCTTCTGCTTAGGTCCTATGCAGGGGAAGAGGTGTACTCAGCCCCAGTCACAGGGCACAAAATAGGGGGGCTTTTGTTCTGTCTGTTTCCTCCCCAGCACAGCAGTGTGATGAAAAGGGTACTGCTGGAAGGCTGAGTCCCAAGCAGACCTGGCTTCATGTACCAGAGCAATCAGGATGGTGTTGGTTGCAGAAACCCAGGATTGGCAGCCACCAGATCTCGGTTGCACTTGCTCTCTGGTGCAGTGTCTCTGCACAGACTCTGAGCAACTCCCTAATCAGCCTAGAGGTCTGCAGTGGATAAGGGAGATCTTTCACAGCTTCAGCTGCCTTCAAATTTTATTCCTCTCATAAAAAGCAGTGTTCCCTCAGGTTGCTTCTATTCTGTTGTCTTCCCAACTTCCCTTCAGCTATCCTTGCTTCTATTCTGCTATCTGTGTGAATTGTATTGGGACCCCAGCTTACTCTCTGAGTTGATGGGTGGTGTTTGTGAGTAAGAATCAGCCATGTCCTGTTTGATTGAATCAGTAGATGCTATAATGAGCTATACAGTTGTTCACCCTGTCAGTGGTTGATGCTTGCAGGAAAGAACCAACTGCAGATGTTCTTTTGTGCCTGTAATAGGCTTTAGCCCCTTAGGATGAGAACTTTAATGCCCTGGGAAGTTTGAGGTCCTTGTAGCTCCCAGGGATTGCTTGTTCTCCACCAGAACAGAGGTGGATGGAGGAGTAAGGCTGGATGGGATTAGGTTGGGCAAGCCTGGAAGGCTCCGCAAAGTCTTGGCAGGACTTAAAGGTCATATCCCAGGCCCCTGGGAAAAGCCACTGGGAGAGCAACTGAAGTGGTCTCTTGAAACTGGAAAGACTGCTCTTGGAGAAGGGGCCATCTGTAATTCACCAACTGGTTCTCAGAGTAAGCTCTGCCCCTTCCCTGAGAGATTCACTCCAGTGTCTTTTTGTAAATGGGCACCCAAATGTACAATGCTCAGTAGCAATGGTGCTGAAGACTGGGGACTTAATGCTGGGGGCCCTCCTTAGTCCAACAGTGTGACTTTCTTGTGGGGGGATAGGTGTTCCACCAGATCACTGTGGCTCAGACCCTCACAGTGCTCTTCCATCAGTTCTGCCCATGTGGGCTCCCTCACCTCCTGAGAAAAGCTCTCAAATCTCTCCTTTTTTCCCCTTAGCCACCTACCTAAGTACTAGGGCATGGGATCCAGACTAGGGTATGCCTGTCTTCAACTTTAGTAGATATTGCAAAATAATTTTCCAAAGTGTTCAAATATCTACTCCCATCAGCAGTGTGTGAAAGTTCCAGTTGCTCCATATCTTTGCCAATATTTGTCAGTGGCCATTTATTTATTTTTTTTAGCCAATCTGGTTGATATGCACTGGTATCTAATTTTCATTTTCATTTCCCTGATGAATAATAAGCTTGAAAATCTTTTTAGCTATTTGGTTGCCATTTGGATATCTACTTTTGTAAAGTATGTAGTTCATTAGTTTATTATATTTGATTTTTTTATTGCTTGTAAGAATTTTGTACATATTCTGGATATGATACCTTTGTAAATTATATGTATTACAAATATATTTTTCCTTACTTTGGCTTACCTTTTTGCTATCTCGATGGTGTTTTTGATAGATACAAGTTCTTAAGTTTTAATGTGAGACAGTTTATCTACCTTTTTTCTCCATGAGTCATGCCTTCTTCATCCTGTGTAAGATATCTTTGCCTAACCTATCAAGAAAATATATATTACAATTCACTTTGAGTTAATTTTTATATATGCAAATAGGAAATTATGAATCAAAATATTTTTATTTCCATAGGAATATTTAATTGACTCCGTTATATTTGTCCAAAGCTTCATCCTTTCTTTCTATCTCTTTAACAGTGTTACTTTCTCATAAATTAAATGTATAGATATGTATGGATTCATTTCTGGATTTTGGTCTATTGGTCCATCAGTATTTGTATCAATTCCATAGTATCTTAATTACTGAAGTTATGTAAGTCTAGTTAACAGTATAAATTCATCAACTTTATTCTTAAATTGTTTTTAATCATCTTTGCATTTTGCCTATCCACATAATAAAATCACCTTTTCAATTTGCATACAAAAACCCAACTCTGTCAAAATTTGATTGTAATTGCATTATAATTATATATTAGCTTGAGAAGAATTGATATTACAACAATATTGACTCTTTCAATGAATAAACATGATATGGAATATCCCTCCATTTATTTAGATCTTTAATTAAATTTCTTAATGTTATTTTTTTGTTTTGGTTTTCTATGTTAGAGACTCTGCATATCTTAAATTTATTTCTAGTTATTTGATAAATGGATTTTTTGTTTTATTAAAAGTTTATTCTGTATTTTTGTTTCTAGTTTATACAAATTATACCTATATTATCTCCTTGTATTCAACAGCTTTACTAAATTCAATTATTCTAAAAGTTTATATGTAAAGTCTTAAAATTTCTAGATACAAGACTATCATCTATAAATAATGAACATTTTAACCATTTTTAAACTTTTAATTGGAAATAATTTCAAACTTAGAGAAGTTGTAATGAGTGTAAACAACACCCGTAATACTTCTTACCTCCATTTATTTCTCATTAACACTTTACCCTATTTTATTTGCTTAATCATTCTCTCCCTTTTCTTCACTCCCTCCCCCATCATCTCTTATTATATGTACATAATGTTTCTTTCTGATTGAATTTGAGAGTAAGTTGTATACATGATAGTCATTTACTTCTAAATACTTCAGTATATATTTCCTAAGAGTAGGGATCCTTGTCTTATACAGGTTAAGACTTATACAGTCTTAACCACAATATAATTATCAACTTTAGTTAATTTAACATTGATAGTGATGAAGGTGGCTGACTAGACACAGACAGTATGTGCCACCTCCATGGAGAGAAACCAGAATAGTAAGCAGATTCTCAC
>NW_012151952.1:1730506-1732981 GCF_000956105.1 Propithecus coquereli | reverse complement strand
AAAAAAATGAAAATCATTTCAAGTATCTTAGACCACAGTGGAATAAAGCTAGAAATCAATACAAAGAGGAACTTTAGAAACTATACGAATATGTGGAAATTAAACAACATGCTCTTGATTGATCACTGGGTCAATAAAGAAAGACAGAAATTGGAATAACTTTTATAACAAATGAAAATGAAAACACAGCATAAAAATCTGTGGAGTACAGTAAAAGTAGTGCTGAGAGGAAAGTTTATAGCATAAAATGCCTACATCAAAAAAGAGGAGGATCACAAATTAACAACCTAACAATGCACATCATTTAACTAGAAAAACGAGAACAAACCAAACCTAGAGTTAGAAGAAGAAAACAAATAACAAAGATCAGAGCAGAGATAAATGAAATAGAGACCAAAAAATACAAAGGATCAACAAATGAAAAGTTGGTTCTTCAAACAGATAAACAAAATTGATAAACCACTAGCTAGACTAACAAAGAAAATAGGGAAGATCCAAATAAAACAAAATCAGAAATGAAAAAGAGACATTATATCTGATATGACAGAAATACATAAGATTATTAGAGACTATTATGAACAACTATGTGATCACAAACTAGAAAACCTAGAGGAAATGGATGAATTCTTGAAAAGATACAACCTCCTGAGATTGAACCAGAAAGAAATAGAGATCCCAAATAGACCAATAATAATAAGTGAGATTGAACAAATGATTAAAAAAAATCTCCCAACAAAAAACACATGGCACGGGACCGGATGGATTCACAGCTGAATTCTGCCAGACATACAGTGAACTGGTACCAATCCTACTGAAACTGTTCCCAAAAATTGAGAAGTAGGAAATCCTCCCTAATTGATTGTATGATGCCAGTATCACCTTGATACAAAAGCCAGTAAAGAACATGACAGAAGAAGAAACTACAGACTAATATCTCTGATTAGCATAGAGGCAAGAATCCTAAATAAAATACTAGCAAACCTAATCCAACAGCACACCAAATGGGTGATTCACCATAATCAAGTGGATTTCATCCTAGAGATGTAAGGATGGTTCAACATATACAAGTTAATAAATTTGATTCACCACATAAACAGACTTAACAAAAAACATATGATCATCTCAATAGATGTGGAAAAAAGATTTGATAAAAACCAGCATGCCTTCATGATAAAAATCCTCAAAAAACTTGGCATAGATTGAACATAACTCAGAATAATAAAATGACAAACCCACAGACAACATCATACTGAATGGGAAAAAGTTGAAAGCATTCCCATAAAGAACTGGAAGACAAGGATGCCCACTTTCACCACTTCTATTTAATAGAGTACTTGAATTCCTAGCGAGAGCAATCATGTAAGAAAAAGATATAACAGGCATTCAAATTGGAAAACAGGAACTCAAATTATCTCTATTTGCTTAGTATATAATCTTTTATTTAGAAAATCCTAAGGACTCCTCCAAAAGACTCCTAGATTTGATAAATGAATTCAAAGTCTTACATTGTAAAATCAATGTACAAAAATCAGTAGTAGTTCTGCATACCAACACTGACCAAACTCAAAATCAAGATCTTAATCCCATTTATAATAGCTGAAAAAAAAATATGAAATACCTAGGATTAAATTTTAACCAAAGAAGTGAAAGGTCTCTACAGGGAGAAATAGATGACACAAACAAATGGAAAAACACCCCATGTTCATGGATTAGAAGAATCAATATTGTTAAAACGACCAATATGTCCAAAACAATCTACAGATTCAACACATCCTATTGAAGTACCAACATCATTTTTCACAGAAGGAGGAAAAATTCTAAAATTCATATAGAACCAAAGAAGAGCCCTAATAGCCAAGGCAATCCTAAGCAAAAAGAGCAAAATTGGAGTTATAACATTATCTGACTTCAAATTATACTACAAGGCTATAGTAACTATAAAACAGCATAGTACCTGTATTAGGTAGACATGTAAATCAATGGAACAAAATAGAGAACCCAGAAATAAAACTATATTCCTACAACAAACTGATATTCAACAAAGCAGAGAAAAATATATACTGGGGAAAGGACATACTATTCAATAAATGATGCTGGAAAAATTAAATAGCTATACACAGAAGAATAATATTGGATCCCTGTTTCTCATCATATACAAAAATTAACTCAAGATGCATCAAAGACTTAAATATAAGACCTGAAACAATAAAAATCCTAGAAGAATATCTAGGAAAAACTCTTCTAGACATTAGCCTAGGCAAAAATTTTATGACTAAGACCCCAAAAGCAAATGCAATAAAAACAAAAATAAACAAAAAGAATTTAATTAAACTAAAAAGCCTCTGTTGGACAAAATAAATAATCAAAAGAGTAAATAGATGACCTATAGAATGGGAGAAAACATCCCCAAACTATCTGTCCAACAAAAGAATAATATCTAGAATGTACAAGGAACTAAAACCACTGAGCAAAAAC
>NW_012151952.1:1725953-1730456 GCF_000956105.1 Propithecus coquereli | reverse complement strand
TTTGAACAGATTGTCTAGGAGAGAAAGCTAGACTTTACCAGGGAAACAATGGTAAGCACCAAAAGTGGATAAAGAGAGGGTTCAGGCAACTTCCCCAGCCAGGGCTTGGCTAAAAGCTGGGAGAAGCTCCTGGATGCAGGGAAAGAGTAAGAGAGAAGTCCTTAGAGCTCCACTGTTGGAGACAACTCTGGAGAGTGGAGTTCTCAGATCTTGGTCCTAACATAGGGAAACTGCTTGGAGATTATACAGAGATACTGCTCAAGAAAGGGAACCCACATGGAATCCCACAGGCATCTGACCCTAAAGCAGGTCAAATTAGGCACTGTTCTGAGGACCAAGATACTGGGAAACTATGGGTATGCCATCAGCCACTATGTGGCTCTGGGGAGGCATAGAGGATCCCAGGCACCCCTAAGAAGGTCCCCACTGTCCTGCTATGGACTGCTATTGAGAATGAGATGTGAGTGGACAGCATTTTCTACAGTTTCTTGCTCATGTTGCTTGCCTGGGTGAGACCCCAACCTTTCCAGATGCAGGTACAAGGCACCCTTTTGAGAGTCTGATACTGGGCTGTGCCTTGCCTGCAGGCTGAGGTTGGGCTGATGCAGCTACAGCCCCTACCTGGCTGGGGAGGGGCAGGGAAACCAGGATTTCCAGAATGCATCTGGGATGGTACCTGCCATCCTGCAGCCAGCTACTAGGGACTGAGTCTCAAATTAACTGCATTCCCCACAGTGTCCTGCCAGCATAGCCTGCCTGAGAAGGGCCCCACTCTCTCTGATTATAGGCTCAAGGTGCCATTTGGGGAGTTTTAAGCTGGGAAGTGCCCCACCCTCAGGCTGAGTTCAGGCTGATGCTGCTACAGCCCCACCCAGCTGAGGAAAGACGGGGGAGCCCAAGGTCTCCTACACACAACTAGGGCAATTCCCACTGCCCTTTTATGGCTCCTGTGAGACTTAGACATGAGTAGCCCACACTCCCAGTTTCTTGCCCATGTTGCTTGTCTGAAAGAGGCCTTGTCTTCTTTGATTGCAAACCCACAGCTGGTACCATCTTGAGAATTTAACATTGGGTGGACCCCATGCTCAGGCTGAGTTAAAGGTGATGTGGCTACAGCTGCCAAATGGCTGAGAAGGGAGAGGTGAGACAAAGCTCTCCAAAGAACACTTAGAACAATACCTTTCACTGTGTTACAGGTAGCTGTGGGACTGGGGACAGACTGTCTGATCCATTGCAGCTACCAGTAACACATACATGGGCCACTTGGATCCTAGTGGGTGGCTGTACCACTACTACTATAACCTCCCATATCACTCCAGCTGCTCAGGAGCCTGAGAGCCCCCCTACACACCTGTCCCTCTGCTCCAGCCACTAGATTCTGAGCAAACCACCAAAAGGCCCAAGAATTTGTTCCCCAGGACACACTAACACTACTTCCAGAATAAGCTGTTCGGGAGCCTAAAATCAGGCATACTCAACCCACTGCTTCCACCACTGGGGCCCAAAGACTGGCTTGTGTTCCATTCAAGTACCCAAGAAATTATTACCACAGCTTCAACTAATAATTCTTCACCAAGCCACCAAGGAAATTATATGCCACTGACCCTGTGTACTACCTAAGAAATAATACAAAGATCATACTACTACAAGAACCCCAAATCAAAACCAAAGTGTTCTACTCAACTAACAATATATGTACATCTTCAGGAAAAAATTCTCTTTGAAAGCAATTTCAAAAAATAAGGACAAGTGACTACTACATTAGGTACACAAATGTCAGTGGAAGAACACAGGAAACATGAAAAGGCAAGAAAATTGTCCTCAGCAGTTCCCAATCAAAAAATCTTCTTAATGCTAGATAAAGAATTCCAAATAATGATTCTACAAAGCTCAATGAGATACAAGAGAAATCAGAAAACTAGTACAAAGAAATTAGAAAATGAATTAAGGATATAAATGATAAATTTACCAAGGAGAGAGAGATCATAAAAAAACTCAAACAGAAATTCCAGAGCTGAAAAATTCATTGCAGAAAGTACAAAACATATTTGAAAGTTTCAAGAATAGAAGAAGTTTCAAGCAGAAGAAAGAGTCTCAGAACTTGAAGACAGGTCATTTGAAATAACCCAGTCAGACACAAATTAGCAAAAGAATAACAATTAGCAAAGCCTTTGAGACATCTGGGACTATATAAAGTGATCAAACTTATGAATTATGGGTATTCCCAAGGGGGAAGAGAGATCACAAAATTAAGAAAATCTACTCAATGAAATAATTGATAAAAACTTCCAAGGACTAGCAAGAGTTAGACATTTGGATACATAAGTCTCTATAATCCCCAGGCAAATACATTGCAAAAAAGACATATGGCATATAATCAAAATGACTAAAGTTGAAGTGAAAGAATGTTAAACTTAGCAAGAGAAAACCTTCTAGTCTAATAGCAGACTTCTCAAAAGAAACCTTAAGGACAAAAGAGAATGGGATAGCATTTTCAAGGTGCTGAAAGAAGAAAATCTGCAAGCCAAGAATTGTATATCCTGCCAGATAAGTTTCATAAATGAAGGAGAAATAAAGTAATTCCCAGATAAGCAAATGCTCAGAGAATTCGTGACCACTAGACTGCCCTACCAGAAATGTTCAAAGATG
Organism: Propithecus coquereli; assembly: GCF_000956105.1. Lineage (NCBI taxonomy): Eukaryota > Metazoa > Chordata > Mammalia > Primates > Indriidae > Propithecus > Propithecus coquereli. The sequence goes on along the minus strand of NW_012151952.1, from coordinate 1,727,807 downwards.
CATTAAACATGAAAACAGAAGATCAATATTTACCATGATCAAAACACATGAATACATAAAACTCAAAAGTCTAATTAAATAATCACACAAAGGAGGAAGAAAAAGGTATTAAATGGTAACATGATAGAAGTTCAGCAAACCACAAAAAAGAAAAAGAATAAAAATTTATAAAACAACTAGAAATCAATTAACAACATAACAAGAACACAGCCTCACATATCAGTATTAACCTTAAATGTAAGTGGATTAAATGCTCTACTTAAAAGATATGGATTGGCAGACTGATTGATAAAACAGAATCCAACTACAGGCTGTTCACAAGAAACCCACCTTATGCATAAAGACAAATACAGACTGAACGAAATGAATGAAAAAAGATATTGCATGCAAATGGAAAACAAAAGTGAATAGGATTAACTATACTTATATACAGCATACTTTAAATCAAAAACAGTAAAAAGAAAAGACAAAGAAGATTATTATATAATATGATAAAAGGAACAATTCAACAAGAGGGCATAATCCTAAATATATGTGCACCCAACATCAGAGCACCCAGATTTATAAAACAAATATTACTAGATGTAGAAAAAGAGATAGACAGCAACATAATAGTGGGGGACTTCAACACCACACTCACAATGCTAGACAGATAGAGACAGAAAATCAACACAGAAACAGTGGACTTAATTCCACTTGGTCTGAAGTCCAATTTAACATGTATTTTCGGAATGTTCCACCCAAAAACTACCAAATATACATTCTTTTCATCAGCATATGAGACATTCTCCAAGATAGGCCATAAAACAACTCTTAACAAATTTAAAAAAAATGAAAATCATTTCAAGTATCTTAGACCACAGTGGAATAAAGCTAGAAATCAATACAAAGAGGAACTTTAGAAACTATACGAATATGTGGAAATTAAACAACATGCTCTTGATTGATCACTGGGTCAATAAAGAAAGACAGAAATTGGAATAACTTTTATAACAAATGAAAATGAAAACACAGCATAAAAATCTGTGGAGTACAGTAAAAGTAGTGCTGAGAGGAAAGTTTATAGCATAAAATGCCTACATCAAAAAAGAGGAGGATCACAAATTAACAACCTAACAATGCACATCATTTAACTAGAAAAACGAGAACAAACCAAACCTAGAGTTAGAAGAAGAAAACAAATAACAAAGATCAGAGCAGAGATAAATGAAATAGAGACCAAAAAATACAAAGGATCAACAAATGAAAAGTTGGTTCTTCAAACAGATAAACAAAATTGATAAACCACTAGCTAGACTAACAAAGAAAATAGGGAAGATCCAAATAAAACAAAATCAGAAATGAAAAAGAGACATTATATCTGATATGACAGAAATACATAAGATTATTAGAGACTATTATGAACAACTATGTGATCACAAACTAGAAAACCTAGAGGAAATGGATGAATTCTTGAAAAGATACAACCTCCTGAGATTGAACCAGAAAGAAATAGAAATCCCAAATAGACCAATAATAATAAGTGAGATTGAACAAATGATTAAAAAAAATCTCCCAACAAAAAACACATGGCACGGGACCGGATGGATTCACAGCTGAATTCTGCCAGACATACAGTGAACTGGTACCAATCCTACTGAAACTGTTCCCAAAAATTGAGAAGTAGGAAATCCTCCCTAATTGATTGTATGATGCCAGTATCACCTTGATACAAAAGCCAGTAAAGAACATGACAGAAGAAGAAACTACAGACTAATATCTCTGATCAGCATAGAGGCAAGAATCCTAAATAAAATACTAGCAAACCTAATCCAACAGCACACCAAATGGGTGATTCACCATAATCAAGTGGAT
>NW_012151952.1:1722697-1724529 GCF_000956105.1 Propithecus coquereli | reverse complement strand
ACAACTTTATTAAAAAGTGGGCAAATTATATGAACAGGTATTTTTTAAAAGAAAGTATGCACATGACCAATAAACATGTGAAAAAATGCTCAACATCACTAATCATCAGGGACACACGAATTCAAACAACAATGAGATACCATCTTACTCCAGTTAGAATGGCCAATATTAAAACATTAGATGATAGATGTTTGTGCTGATGTGATGAAAAGGGAATGCTTATACACTGTTGGTGGAAATGTAAGTTAGCATGAACGCTATGGAGATCAGTATGGAGATTTCTCAAAGAACTAAAAATAGATCTACCATTCATTTCTGCATCCCACTACTAGGCATCTACCCAGAGGAAATGATCATTATATCAAAAAATATGGGCACTTGAATGTTTATCACAGTGCAATTCACAATCACAAAGATACACAATTGACCTAAGTACCCATCAAATAATGAATGGATAAAGAAAATGTGGTAGGTATGTGTGTGTGTGTGTGTGCGTGTATAATATATACCATGGGGTACTACTCAGCCATAAAAATAAATGAAATAATGTCTTTTGCAGCAATTTGGATGAAACTGCAGGCCACTATCTTAAGTGAAGTATAATAACTTAGGAACAGAAAAACAAATGCTGCATTTTCTCACTTATAAGTAGGAGCTAAATTGTGGCTACACAAGGGTTCACAGAGTGGTGTAATTGACATTGAAGACTCAAAAGGGAAGAGGATGGGAGGGGTAAAAATTACCTGTGGGGCACAATTACACTACTCTGGTACACTCGGGTTATGGGTACACCAAAAACCCAGACTCTACTATACAGTATATACATGTAAAGTAAATTATCTATATATTTCTTAAAATATCTAATAAAATGTAAATGCTATATAAATAACAAAACATTGATAAAATATTTTAATATACTAAATGATTTCACTTTTTTTGATTGAACCAACCATATTATTTAATAACACTTTTTTCCTCCTCCAGTACAATATCCAATCTGAGACTTTGGAATAGCTTTGATTTCCATCTCTTGTTAGTTTCTTCTAATATGTAATATTTCCATAGCATTTCTTTGACTTTTATGACATTGACATTTTTGAAGATTATAGTTCCTATTAACATTTTCTGTAATAGGGTATTTGTCATTTTGGGATTATCTAATGTTTTCTCATGATTCGATTCAGGTTATAATGAGAGATGTTGTGTCCATCTCAGAATATCACATTTGGAGGCATATGGTGTTCATATGCTTCTTGCTGGTGATGTTATAATTTGATCACTTTGCCAAGGAATTCAATTTCTCCGTGGTATAGTTACTATTTATTGATATGTTTCCCTTTCAAGTAATATTCATTTTGGAGGATATACTTTTTTAAATGTCAGGGTTTTACTGGGTTACACATATTTTGTTTACATAATTTGCTTTTGTATGGTGTAAGTCAAAGTTATAAGTGTGCCCTTCACCTAGTTAGTGTGCACTGTACCTGTTAGGTATTAATTTACCCATTCCCTCCTCTCACTTCCACCTACTGGATTTCCCTTCAGTTTTACTTCTATATGTGCACATAAGTGTTGATTGATTAGTTCCAATTTAATTAGGTACATGTGGTATTTGCTTTTTCATTCTTGCAATACTTCATTAAGAAGAATGGTCTCCAGTTCTATCCAGATTGTTATAAAAGATACTAGATCACCACTTTTTTATAGCTGAGTAGTGCTCCATGGTATACACATACCATATTTTATTAATCTGTTCATGTATTGATGGGCACTTGGGTTCTTTCCACATCTTGATGATTGTAAATTATGTGGCTGTAAAAATTAGAATGTAA
>NW_012151952.1:1719612-1720682 GCF_000956105.1 Propithecus coquereli | reverse complement strand
ATCTCTGGGATGAAGCCCACTTGGTCGTGATGGCTTATTTTTTTGATAAGCACCTGAATTCGGTTTGCTAGGACTGTCTTGAGAATTTTTGCATCTATATTCATAAGGGATATTGTTCCGTAGTTTTCTTTTTTCTTGCATCCTTTCCTGGTTTTGGTATGAGGGTGATGTTGGCTTCATAAAATGTGTTGGGGAGGATTCCTTCCTTCTTGATGTTATCAAATAATTTCTGCAGGATAGGCATGAGTTCTTTTTTGTAGGTCTGGTAAAATTTGGGTGTAAAACCGTCTGGTCCAGGACCTTTCTTTTTAGGAAAGTTTTTTTTATTACTGTCGCAATTTCAGTACTTGATATTGGTCAGTTTCTTTACTTTCGTTGATTTGAAGTCTATGTTATCTGATATGAGAGCAGCTACAGCAGCCTTCTTTTGGTTTCCATTTGCATTGAATATTGTTTACCATCCCTTCTCCTTGAGTCTGAATGAGTCCTTGTTGGTTAGATGCATTCCCTGGAGACAGCAGATACTTGGACTTGGCTTGTATTTTTTTATCCATTCAGCCAGCCTGTGTCTCTTCCGTGGGGAGTTGAGACCATTCACATTTACTGAATGTAATTGATACGTAGGATAGCTTCTGTTCTTTCTGTTGGGTAGACCCTTATTACTTTGTTTTACCTCTTGAGCCATTGTGGCATCTGGGTTCTGAACCTTAGCTTTTGGATGATTTTACACTTGTGGGTGTCTGTTTTGTTGATCAGTGTATAATGCAGGTTTTAGTACTTCCTGAAGGGCTGGTCTGGTCTCTGCAAATTTCCTCAGCAATTGCTTGTCTGGAAAAGTCTTTATCACTCCCTCATGTAACAAGCTTAGTTGTGCAGGATACTGAATTCTAGGCCAGACCTTATTCTGTTTTAGAAGACTAAGGATGGGTCTGAAAATATCTTTATTTCTTCCATGTTTGAAGGATGATTTTGTATAAAATTCTAGTTTGGCAGTTATTTCCTTTCATTACTTATAACATATCCTTTAAATATCTTTGCCTCTTGAGTTTTGTAATTTCTGTTGAGAATTC
>NW_012151952.1:1716036-1717927 GCF_000956105.1 Propithecus coquereli | reverse complement strand
AAAAAACAATAAAACAATAAACGAAAAGCCCACACAGACCTGTGAAAATTTTGGAGAACCACATGACTTTCTTTTTTTGAAGCCAAATGTTCCAGGAAATATTCATTTTTAAAAGATGATTTGCTGACGCTTAAAATGTTGAATTCAAGGTGCTGATTCATACAGTTTGAAGTTCAGGGAACTGCTTAAAGTTAGAGCTTCCTGGGAAATAATCATGTTGATGTCAGAGAAAGTTTGTAGAGCTATGAAGAATTGTAATTACTTAGTCTGCTGCTATAGACCACAGTCTGACAGATAAGGGGCAGATTTAACGGTGGTGCTGACAGCTGAGCTGTTACTGATCTTTTGTTTTTAAAGCTAGCAATGATGTATCCTGTGCTATAGCTTTAACCCAAACCCACAAAAATATGAAATTTCTGGGGTGAGAATAGGACACACAGCCAACAGTTTAGAAAACGTGACCACCAACCTATGTAACACTACGAAACAAGAGTGCATCACTGATAGAATGAATAAATTCGTAAGGCACTCTTGTCATGTAACGTATTTCTAATAAGCTTTACATGACCCTGGGATGTAAGGAAAAGCACTAGCCAATATATGATGTCGTTATATTATTAAGTTATACATTACATCAATCATAAATATAATCTTGAGGCAATTTTTGAATAATTCCTTACAACTAATAACTAAAATGTTTTAAAAATATCAAATTTACCATATTTTATGTATTCTAAGATGCATGTTTTTTCACATTTTTGTCATCTTTTAAATCAGTACATGTGTCTGTATCTGCTACGACCTGAATTCATATATTGAAACCTAATCACTAATGCAATAGAAGGTGGGGCTTTTGGGAGATTAGGTCATGAAGGCAGAGCCCAAATGAATGGGATTAATGCTCTTTTATAAAAGAGAGCCCAGAGAGTTACCTTGCCTCTTCCACTATGTGAGGAACACGGCAAGAAAATAGCAAGGAGCAAGCGAGACAGCAAATCTGCTGGTGCCTTGATCTTGGACTTCTCAGCCTCCGGAACTGAGAAATCAATTTCTGTTGTATGGAAGCTATCCAGTCTATGGTATTTTGTTATAGCAGCATGGATGAACTAAGACAGTATCTCTTTTGTAATTCTTTAGAAATAAAAGCTGCAAAATAAATCCTATCCCACTTATGAAATAAATCAATATAGTATAAGAATAAGAGGGAATGATTTAGTTTCTTTGTTTTTAAAATCATTTTGATTTTGTTCATAAACCATGAGGTTGATTATCTTGGTAAGACTTTTAAGTCAAGAAAGTTTTGTTTTATTATTAAGAATATTAACTAAAACATGAATAACAGTACATAAAAAGACATGTATCTGCCACCCACAAGCCGTTATATTACTATTTTACATTTTCCCTACAGCTGTCTTAAGCAGTAAAACTTTTTTGATACAGCTAAAGTTTATTCTTTCCATTCTTTTTTCCTCCCTAGATATAACTTTGTCTTAGTCAATTTTTGTGTTGCTATGAAAGAATACCTGAGGCTGGGTAACTTATAAAGAAAAGAGGTTTATTTGGCTCACAGTTCTGCAGGTGGTACAGAAAGCATGGCGCCAGCCAGCATCTGTGTCTGGTAAGGGCTTCAGGCTACTTCCAGTCGTGGCTGAAGGTGAAGGGGAACTGGCTTGCGTAGAGATTGCGTGGCAAGAGAGGAGAGGGCAGAGAGAGGGGGAGGTGCTAGGTTCTTTTCAACAACCAGTTCTCACGAGAACTAAGAGTGAGAACTCCTCATTCCTGTAAGAATGGCACCAAGCCACACATAAGGGATCCTCCCCCTGCCCCAAACACCTCCCAGCAGGCCCCACAGCAAACATTGGGAATTATATTTCAACACGAGACTTGACAA
>NW_012151952.1:1709246-1714641 GCF_000956105.1 Propithecus coquereli | reverse complement strand
CATGCATGTATGAGCTGTCTGCTATGAGTATGCCAGGATTTATAATATCATAGTGGTTCATTATTGTATAGACCTCAAGTCATAGAAGCCTTAATCTTTCCAACCTGTCCTAACAGGACAGACCCCAGGCTTTCTTGATTATAATTTAGCCTCTGAAGTTTTTTTTTTTTTTTTTTAACCTTTTTATTGTGTATGTGTGTATGTTATATACGGTATATGCCTGATCTGCAGCAATGAGGAATACATGCCATGTTTGATAATTATTCATACCATATATTTTCAGAGCCTCTAAAACCACCAAACTAGAAGATTCCTGCTCCAATCTTTTCCATTCCCATGTTAGAGAAGAAACTGAAGTTCAAACAAGTTAAATGAGAAGATACATATAAGGAAATGACAATGTGTCCTAAGAGTCCAACCTGCCCTATAGTTTACTGCATGGGCCTTTGACTCACAGTCTTGATTCAAATATCAGCTCTTCACATGTGAGTCTAGGTGGGTTATTTACACTCCCATAGCCTCAGTTTTCTTATCTGTATAATGGGGCAAATCATACTATCTACTCCATTTTGTGCTGGGAGCAACTGATAAGGTAATGTAGCACCAGGCATGTCAGGAATGCTCAACAGATATTTTTTACTCTACTGGAGACAAGTTGGAGGCATCTTCCTCTGCTGCAGAAGTCCATTGAATTACTATTGCTTCCAGGTCCTTATTGAGTTCAAGTTCAGAATTTACAATACTAATTGAAAGAACAGGTCTGGTGAGGGTCTTGTATAGAATTGATATTGCATTTAAGCTAGAATTATGTTATAATGATTATCATAAAATTAATCCTCATCTCAATAAATTTATTCTCAGGGAAAATAAAAAGAGAAGTGCAGCTCTAGACGAAAAGATTGCTCATCAGAGTGCTGTATTTGCATGCATAAAACAGCTAACATTTATTGAGCAGTTGCTATGTGCCAGGAACTGTGCTAGAAATTTTGTTAGATTAGAATTATTGCTCCCAATGGTTTTGTAGAAATTAAAATATAAAATATCCTCTTAGCACAAGACATTGGAATAGGGTAAGAGGGAAGGGTTGGTAGTTCCAGCAATATCACATCTTAATATTTATGGAACATTTATTATTTGACACACATTATAATTAACACCTACGTACTTTATTAAATTTAATAAATACCACAACCTGAGTAATTACAGATGAGGAAACTTAGGGCTAAACAGGTTGAGCAATTGTCCAATGCCATGTTAATAGTAAATTTTGGACCAACATTTAAAACCAGTTCCCTCTGACGCCCCGCCTTATGAGCCAGCTGCCTCCTAAGAGCCCTTGAAATATGGCATCCATAGTCTCAGTGCTTTGTTTATAGTCCTGTGTTGAGAACTCAGTCTTACAAATGCAGAAAGTGGATTCTACTTACTCAATCAATTCAACGATAGACTTTCCCCTACATTTAACCTCTACTAAATCAGTATATGATTCAATGACTTTTTTCCCACTACTGGTATAAAAAAAATTAGCAGAGCCTCTAGCATATTAGATTTAAAGAAATTTAGTAACTGATTTAATCCTCATATCTAATCCTTTGAGAAATATATATTATTATCTCCAATGTGAAATGTGGAAACTCAGGCATAAGTATGGCAGTGAACTTACGGGCAAAGGGTGGTGAGGTCAAGATTCCAACCCAGGCAATCAAATCAAAAAGTCTCAATACAACTTCAGTACCTACAGCAAACACAGTATTAATAATGTACAAACTAATATTTACCAGTGGCTAGTCCCAAATTGTTACAGCTTAGCAAGTTATATGTTATATTGGCTTGATTTCTGATTAGTATTGCCTTCTTTTTTTACCAAATACTGCCACTATGCCATCTTAAGACTGTGGAAGATTATACAACTGAGAATTGAGTTCCTCTGTATCCATAATGTGACAGAAAATGTTCTATCTTCACCAGTGATTAATTTATAATCACTGGGTCCGTTGTCATTCCCTGCTTTAGATTTTTTCAGTTTGGGAAAGCAATGGAGTGAATGTTACATGCAAAAGAGATTCAGAACAGTTTTCACAATGGCTGGAGCACAAATATTAAATACCCACCAGAGAATTTCCAAGGCTGATAGATGTAAAAACTCAGTATCTGCTAATGAGGACAAAGGGAAAGGTTGCAGTTTACTGTAAGGTCTTTGATGCTTCCTTTTTGTTAGGAATTTATTGGCTTTTAACAACTGACCAGAACAGGGCAGTGGGAAATATGGTAGAATAGGATGTCTTTGTGTCAATACATACTGTTGAAAACGGCCACCTGTATCAGCCCTGTGGCATTAGACAACAATTGTTAACTGGGATGACTTACTGAGGTAATGCTTTGGATCACAGTCATTTGTGAGATCTTTAAGTAAAAAAACAACCCTCCCTCTTATTCCAAGTGGCCTGTTTCCATTTTTTTTAGATATCCTCAAACAAAAGTAATGTATCAGTTATATGTTATTAAAATGAGAATGTTTATGATGTTTGTTTTTTCAGTTGTGCTACTTTGTACTTAATACTATATAGAATTCCTTGAGGATATTATATGATAGCTGCAGACACAGTGTATTGGTTAGCTTTTAAAACTGTAATAAACCACCCTAAAAATGTAAAAGCTTTAAAACAATGCTTATTTATTTAATTCATGGCTCTGGAGTTGGCACTTGGGCTAATTGTAGCTGGGTAGTTATTCTGGGCTCACTTATGTACTTGTGGTCAACTGTTGGTTTGGCCAGGGACTGGCTTATCTCTGATGGCCTCAACAACAACAGCTCGTCTCTGTTCCATGCAGGCTCTCATGTTCTAACAAGTTAGCCTGCAATCTTCACATGGAAGCAGGGCAACTTTCTGAGAGATTGAGTGGAAGCTCACAAGCTTCTTAGGCTTAGGCTTGAAATTGGAAAAATGTCATTTCTGCTTCATTGTTAAAACAAGTCACAACGCCAGCCCATATTCAAGAAGAAGGTAGGTAGACTCCATCTTTTGATTAGAAGAGCTGCAAATACACAATGCAAAGAGCAAGGATACAGGGAGGGATGGAGACCGATGGCCATTTTTGCAGTGTATCACACTTAGCCTTTCAGTTGTCCTCGGAGCTGCTATTCTTTTTTCCTATTCTTCTTGGTACCATTCATGAGTTCATTCTCCCAGAGCATCTACCATCAGATTTTTTGTTTGTTTTGGGGGAGAAGGAGTGGGAGGGACAGGGTTGAAAAACACACACGCAAGTTTGCCAAGTGGGCAACCTTTTCCATATCCCTTGCTACCTGATGTTGTCTATGAGTACGTGATGACTACAAGTAATCCTATCATGTCAACCTCTTCCTCCAATCCATCAGAATGGCTAATGAAATACAGAATAGGATTGTTTCAAAATATAATGGACACCCTATAGAAGATGAGTTCTTGACGTGGTAAAGGGATGAGGGCCCATAAGATGTCAAGGGCAGCTGAAGGAACCTAGGAGCTAGTAGTAGTATAGCACAGAAAGGTCTCAGGGAAAATACAGATATCCCAACATATAAATTACACAAAGAGTAAATTGGTTTTATTTGGTCCCCAAATATTGAGCTAGCACCGAGTAGTAGAAACAATAAGAGTCAGGTTTTGGCTTATTACGTGGAATACTTTGTTTTAAACAATAGTGCTTTTCAGAACTAAAAAGGGTGCTCTCAGCTATTAGTCAACAGCATGGTAAGTCTGGAGTTAGACTGATCCGGATACAAGTCTTTTGTGCTTCCTGGCTGTGATATTGATCATGTTGATTAACCTCCATAATCTCTAAAATGGGATTAATAAAAGTTGGTAGCTTCTAGTATTTTGAGGACTCAATTCTAACATAAAGAAATCCTCATCACAGGGACTGGCAACATAAGTGCTCAATAATGATTAATACTTAATAATAAAAATATCTATGTGACTAAACCAACTAAAAGCCTCTGTAAACAATGCATAGTCTGTGAACTCTCAGGCATTAAACAATGCTAGCACTTACATGCTTCCTGTGCCAATGACATCTGTCTATGTTATTGGAGATGTTCTCCTACCCTGTTACAATTGCCCCCGGCAATTCATTAAAAACCTGCTTTCCCTTCCATCTATAAAAACACATTATTATTATTTTGGTCCAGGTCTAATTACTATGGATTGTATCTGTATTTTCTCTTGTCGGAGTAATCGATCATTCCTAGTGTGCAAAGATACCCACTTCCAACTATGACTTTATCTAAAAAAATCATTACTTTAATGATCATAACAGCTTGCTTGCTTCCTTTTTACCAACATCATTCTTCACCAGACCATTGCTTTAGGTGACTTGCAAAGATCAATTTGAGGAAGAAAATGCAGTGTCCCTAGGAGAGCAGAGTAATGGTGGATGGTGCCCATAGCGATGGCTTCTGATTACCAATCTGCTAGACTGGGCCTCGGGATTGGAAACAAATTATTCAGCCAATGGCTGCCTTATCAGTTTGTTTGTAAATTGGGGCTATTTGAGCCACAGAGTATTACAGAGCTTTAGCTGTGCTCTTAATGTGCTTGGGGGACTTGGATAAAAGATGCTAATAACATTACTGGCGAGGCCAGGGCATTTGAGTGATCTCCTGCTGACTTTTGTTAATGTAGGCCAGCAATTCGGAGAATTCTATTGCAAGAAAAAATCCATTTCCTGTATCCACCCTACCCTGATTAGAGGAGACACCTGTGAGAATTCCTACTTCATACCAATCAGAAACTACCATAGAAAGCCTTTGAATAACAGCTGCTATTCTGATATATATCGTATATGCATATATATGTGATATAAATGTATAATATGTATATTTCATATATACATGTATACATTATGTGTATATACATAATCATATATTTCTGCAGTCCCCAACCCCTGGGCCGTGGAGCAGTACCAATCTGTGCCGTGTTAGGAACCAGGCCACACAGCAGGAGGTGAGCAAGTGAAGCTTCATCTGTATTTACAGCAGCTCCCCATCGCTCGCATCACTGCATAAGCTCCGCCTCCTGTCAGATCAGTGGCGGCATTAGATTCTCATAGGGGCGCGAACCCTACTCTAAACTGCGCATGTGAGGGATCTAGGTTGCATGCTCTTTATAAGAATCTAATGCCTGGCTGGGCGCGGTGGTTCACGCCTGTAATCCTAGCACTGTGGGAGGCCGAGGCAGGCGGATTGTTTGAGCTCAGGAGTTGGAGACCAGCCTGAGCAAAAGCGAGACTCCGTCTCTACTAAAAAAAAATAGAAAGAAATTACCTGGACAACTAAAAATATATAGAAAAAATTAGCCGGGCATGGTGGCGCATGCCTATAGCCCCAGCTACTCAGGAGACTGAGGCAGAAGGA
>NW_012151952.1:1708027-1709196 GCF_000956105.1 Propithecus coquereli | reverse complement strand
GCCCCGCCTTATGAGCCAGCTGCCTCCTAAGAGCCCTTGAAATATGGCATCCATAGTCTCAGTGCTTTGTTTATAGTCCTGTGTTGAGAACTCAGTCTTACAAATGCAGAAAGTGGATTCTACTTACTCAATCAATTCAACGATAGACTTTCCCCTACATTTAACCTCTACTAAATCAGTATATGATTCAATGACTTTTTTCCCACTACTGGTATAAAAAAAATTAGCAGAGCCTCTAGCATATTAGATTTAAAGAAATTTAGTAACTGATTTAATCCTCATATCTAATCCTTTGAGAAATATATATTATTATCTCCAATGTGAAATGTGGAAACTCAGGCATAAGTATGGCAGTGAACTTACGGGCAAAGGGTGGTGAGGTCAAGATTCCAACCCAGGCAATCAAATCAAAAAGTCTCAATACAACTTCAGTACCTACAGCAAACACAGTATTAATAATGTACAAACTAATATTTACCAGTGGCTAGTCCCAAATTGTTACAGCTTAGCAAGTTATATGTTATATTGGCTTGATTTCTGATTAGTATTGCCTTCTTTTTTTACCAAATACTGCCACTATGCCATCTTAAGACTGTGGAAGATTATACAACTGAGAATTGAGTTCCTCTGTATCCATAATGTGACAGAAAATGTTCTATCTTCACCAGTGATTAATTTATAATCACTGGGTCCGTTGTCATTCCCTGCTTTAGATTTTTTCAGTTTGGGAAAGCAATGGAGTGAATGTTACATGCAAAAGAGATTCAGAACAGTTTTCACAATGGCTGGAGCACAAATATTAAATACCCACCAGAGAATTTCCAAGGCTGATAGATGTAAAAACTCAGTATCTGCTAATGAGGACAAAGGGAAAGGTTGCAGTTTACTGTAAGGTCTTTGATGCTTCCTTTTTGTTAGGAATTTATTGGCTTTTAACAACTGACCAGAACAGGGCAGTGGGAAATATGGTAGAATAGGATGTCTTTGTGTCAATACATACTGTTGAAAACGGCCACCTGTATCAGCCCTGTGGCATTAGACAACAATTGTTAACTGGGATGACTTACTGAGGTAATGCTTTGGATCACAGTCATTTGTGAGATCTTTAAGTAAAAAAACAACCCTCCCTCTTATTCCAAGTGGCCTGTTTCCATTTTTTTTAGATATCC
>NW_012151952.1:1690503-1704687 GCF_000956105.1 Propithecus coquereli | reverse complement strand
TAAAGGATGCTAGAAAAACAGCCTAATTGTTACATAGCCCTAAAGGTTGCTTATAAGGAGTAAAATAGCACTCCAGTTGAATATCTTCAACAACAGCAGCTGAAGGCTTGGATTTTATGTGTAATGTCTAACTTCTAAGATTACCCACTAGCTAGAACTACACTGTCTAATATAACTACACTGACCAAGGTGGTAGCCTCTAGCCATAGATAGCTACCAAACACTTGAAATGTGGCTTCTACAAACTGAGATATACTATATGTATACACACACACACACACACACACATATATATACACACATACATATATAATATACACTTAGTACAAAACAAAAACTAAATTGCAAAATACCTCAATATTTTTTATGTTGATGTTGAAGTGATACTATTTTGGATATATTAGGTTAAATAACATACTTATTGTATTTCCATGGATTCTTTTTACTGTTTTTAAAATGTGGCTAACAGAAAATTTACATATTTGATTTGCATTTGTGACTGAAGTTTTATCTCTGTCCCACAGTGCTAGGCTAGAGTTTCATTACTGCAAATGAGGCCTTCTAACATTCCCTGGGAGCTTGTTAGAAGTGCAGAATCTCAGACCCTGCCCCAGACCTGTTGAACCAGAATCTCCATTTTAACGAGACCCCCAGTTGATGCATATACATATTGAAGTTTGAGAATCACTGGGACACAGTGCAGTAGGGCTAATGTGCATTGAGAAGAGAGGGCTTCTTGAACGTCTTTTGTCCCCTTGCTTCATTGACAATGCCATTCTGACTTCGTGTCTTCCAGGTGTGTCCAGCCTTGTCCACATTGATTTTCCATGAAACTCAGTTCATGGTTTTATAATGAAAATCAATGGGGAAAAAATGTGACTTTAAGTAGGAGAAAATGCACCTCATGGTCAACTTTTAAAGCATAGCTCTTTCAGAAAGCAGAATTTTTCTGCTGCTGATTTTGACTGGCTTTTCCTGGATTGTCTTGCTTGGTGGTTATCCAAGAAGGGCAGGGCAAAGATCTCCTTGCTCACCATTTTCCCCCTTTCATCCTTGATTCTCAGCTCTGGTGTCTAAAAGGCCTTCCCTGACCACATCTTTCCTCTTCCTGTAGCCAGGCACTCTCCATCCTACTAACCTGTCTGGACCTCACAGCTCTTCTCCCTTGTTGAAATTTTTATTGTTTCTTTACGTGCTCAATGTTCATCTTCCTTGTCCACTAGAAGAAAAGTTTCATGAGGTCAAGGATTGTTTCTTGTTCACCTCTGCAATGACTCTGACACTAATTACTCTGAGTTAGGATATAGGTCAAAGGCACGATCCCCACAGACTACTCTCACTTCAGACACTAACTGCAAGATAAGGGGTCCCCAGGCCAACTTCATTTCTGACCAGGTGGCTTCAAATTTGAGGCTTCCTACTACCCCCTCAGGTTTGACACTTTGTTAAAATGTCTCATAGAACTCAGGAAAGTGCTATAATTTTACAGTTGTATTATAGCAAAAGGATACAAATTAGAACCAGCCAAAAGAGGGGACACATAGGGTAAAGTCTGGGAGAGTCTCAGATATGAAGCTTCTGTGTCCTCAGTGACACGTCACCCTCCTGCCACAATGTGTGACAATAGTCATGAGAATATTGCCAAGCAGGAAAGCTCTCCTGAGCTTCCGGAGTTTTTTCTTTTTTGGGGAGAGGGGGGTTCATTATGTCTGCATGATGGATTGAATCACTGATCATGAGGTCGAACTCAACCTCTAACCCTTTTCTTCTCCCCAGATGTTGACTGATATTAAATGGCTCAAAGCCTGATCCTCTAATCACTCTCATCCTGAATCATCTCATCAGCTTAAACTATCTAGGGTCCCACCATAAGTCACCTTGTTACATAAAGTCAAGCTCACCATGAATAACAAAGATTCTCCTATTATACAGGAGCCTCTCTATCCCTAGTGCCTATAACAGTGCCTAGCAGATAGTGGTTACTCCTTAAATATTTAGATGGATGAGTCCCTAATGCCTAGCATAGTACTCTGCACTAAGTAAGTGCTCAAGAAAAATCTGTTGGTAGAATGAGTGTGCTCTTAACTCTTAAAATTAGAAATACAAGTAACTCAAAGTCTGATTAAAGATTCAGATCTCTTAGTAGCTTTCTAATGCCTTGTAGAGTTGCAGCATTGTTAAACAGAATTAATTACGATAATAGAGGTTAAGCACATAAATATTTTACTACTTCTTTTAATGCCAATACCATGTTAATGGAGAGAAATCGGCTCCATAAAATGACTGCAAAATGGTATTTCAGTCTTTTTCTCTTGTAATTAATTATCGATGGTTTACGCTCATTACACTCTTTCAGAGAGAAAAACAAGGCCAATTATTAATACTTCAAGAAAACTCCCACAGATTAACCTTTTTTTGATGAATATTTTGTTGTCTTCAAAAACAACAAGCTATGTGAAAAAGTAGCTGTTATGTATTTTTTTGATTTTCAAATTATTGGTTGGAATGGCTAAAATGCTGCCTCTGTCAGTAGAAGCATTGAAGAGGAAAAGAAAACAAGAGTTTTCAGTTTAAATAAGATTAAACCAGGCATGATATTGAATCTGTGGCCAAATGTAGGTTCAGAACCCTCAGTGATTTCTGTGAAAGTGAAGGGAGTATGCAGAAAACTAGAGTGGATTTGGACTCGGGCCGAGGGCAGCCTGCAAGGAGAGTCACAGGTGTGTGGTTTGGGGAACAGCCTCCTACTGCTTGTTTGTCTAAGTCGCACCTATCACAAAGTTCAAGAAAAATAAATGAGCTGGGTCCTTTTGTGTTCACGAATCTAAAATGCTGCCGTAGCTCCTGTTAGCTAAGTGATTTGGGGTGAGCCTCCTAAACTCCTGACATCTGTCAAATGGGGAGAATAGTTCCTGCCTGAAAATAGCACCTCCCTGCCAGGCTGGTTGTGAGAGTTAAATAGGACTGTGCATGTAATGTTCTGAAACAGTGCGGGGCACAGAGCTGCAGCTCCATAAACCTCAGCTCGCTCCCTTTTGATCTGCAAGTTTTCTCATGTCCCTTTATTTACCTGTGTGGGATGTGGATGGTGAACAATTCTCTAGAAAACTCATGGTTTCAGACCCTTTTTTTTACCAACGATGTTTCTTTCCATTATCCGTTCTTCATCAAACCTAGCATGAGATACTCAGATTTACATGTTTCTTTGGGTCCTTATTTCCTTATAAAGGTTCCCATGTCACATAGAACTTGTATAATATAAATTTGTATGCTTTTCTCTTTTTAATCTGTCTTTTGTTACGGGAACCTCAGCCATGAACCTAGAATGAGTGGAAGGAAGGATACTTTTCCTCTCCAGTGGTAGCTAACACTTGTCCATCTCAAGCTTTCCACTGGTAGTGTTAGCCACCAAAAAGGACCTCAGGATTGTGTTCACATTGGCTTACGTCAGTTCTCAACAGCAATGCTGAGACTGGAAGGGCTAACTGAGAAGTAGTTAACCTTGAAGAATGAGGGCACTGTGGACTAGACAGAAGGAGTAGGAGGAAAGGCAGTGGCTGGAGGTCCCAGAAGAAACTTGATAGAGGATACCACACCATGATGGACATGATGATAGAGGCTGAGGGACATCTAGAATGTTGTGGAAGGTAGAGCTCTGCAAGAAGCGAACATGTTTGGGGCCAGTGGGTGTGTACATAGGCCTAGAACCCAATCAGGAGAATTTACTTTATTTGGGGAGGAATAAGATTAGCAGAAAGGCAAGCACACCTCCACACATCCTTAATAACGGCATTTGATTATGGAAGGGATTTGTAGGGCAATGAAGCAGGAGACAAAGAGCTGAGACTTGTTACTAGAGCTAAAGTTCAAGGTGACTTGTGTTTATGGGAAATGGTAGAAGCCCAGTTATTATCCTTGGGTTGCTGGATTAGAATAGATACATCATGGTGAGCTATTGAACCTAGGTCTCCTCAAATCTCTCTATGTCTATAGATCATATTGGTAAACAGAGACTAAGGGGACAGAGGGATAAAGACATTAGGTGGATTCTCCTAAGAACCCAGTTGCTTTTCTTCCATGGGTATCTCATGCTGTGGCTTGATAATTTATTGGGGTATTAGTTGTGTTTTCTATCCCTGCATCATCCTCATTCCTGGCAGGCCTTTTTATGTTTCTTTTGCTTTAAGAGAGGTTATGTTACTGAAATAATAGCATATGTTACGTGCTAGTATTTTGCCTTTGGGGCTTTTGTTTTCCTAAGGCCAAGTCCTTGGAAAAATTATGCATAAGCAAGAGAGATTTAAGCTAAGAGGAGAGATGCCCCCAGAGAGAGGAGAGAATAGGAGGCTGTGATGCCTATGAGCAGTGGGGACCCACGACCTGCTCTCTGACATTGCTCTGGGGAGAACAAGTCTCCACAGTGGAGTAAACTTGGAATAAGCAAAAAAAAAGTGCTGGGTGACTCCAGTGCGAAACAATGCATGTAACTTTCCAGGTTATATGAGCCTAGGCTTTCATTGCTTTTGAGCTATTTTGCAAATTGTAGATAACTAATAGTAATGGAAAATAATTTTTGTCTATATGGCCAGTGGAGAATCTATTGATTTCTCACCCACCTTTGCATCTATTTGTAAATTCATTTTAACATTCCTTTACTCCATAAATATGAATGCTGCTTTGACTTTGCCTTTGAACTTGCAACATCTTACCCATTCCTTATTAATAATGGATTAAATGAAATCTTTAACATGCCTTCATTTTATATCTGTTTACAAGGTAAAGTCATTCTATATTTTTTTTTTTTTTTGAAATTTATCATGTAATAGCAGGATAGTGTCATGATATATCTAATGCATCTGGGCTGTATCCCACAGGGTGCCTGTTGCAAGCTTACTGGAGTCACTTGTTTGTCATTTCATTTTCTTTTGGTAGATATCGAATTGTGTTCAGCAATTACATGCAGGGGGTAACTTGTCTCCTCGCATACAACCTTACTACCATAAAGCATGGTTTAGTGACAGCCAGTCTCAGAGAGACTATGCCACTTGTACAAACATTGTTGGTAACAGACACAAGAAGGAATAGCCAGCTCCTGAAAACCCAGTGGAGTACTCACTTGGTCAAGCAGCTCATGGGAGAGGTTCACATGGAAGTTGATCTACCAATATTCTCACAGCTGGATTAGTTGGCCTTCTGGTTGGATAGGTGATGTCTTAGTCCATTCGTGTTGCTATAAAGGAATACCTGATGCTTGGTAATTTATAAAGAAAAGAAAAGGTTTATTTGGCTCACGATTCTGCTGGTTGGAAGATTGGGCATCTCATGAAAGCCTCATGCTGCTTCCACTCACGGTGGAAGATGAGGGGGAGCCAGTGTTTACAGGGCCCATGTGGGAAGACAGAAGGAGAGGGGAGGGGCTAGGCTCTTTTTAACAACCAGCTCTCGAGGGAACTGCTATAGTGAGAACTCACGCATTACCGTGAAGATGGCACCAAGCTATTCATGAGGGATCTGTCCCCATTACCCAAACACCTCCCATTAGGCCCCACCTCCAATACTGGGGATCAGATTTCGACATGAGATCTCGGGGACAAATTTGCAAACTATTATAGCTTTTGACAAGAGTTCTCAGTGAAGGAGAAGGGGCACAGAACCAAATAGATCATCCTAACCTAGGGTACTACTCCAAAGGGTTAAGCTACTGGGCTCGTCAAACCGTTGAATGTTGCTCATTGAGGGCAGAAGTCCTAGATCAATCTTTCTAGCAACCCATGTGTTGTGGCACTACCCATTCACTGAGAATAGTTTATACTGTCAGCCCCTATGCTACTTCTCTAACCCTTTGTTGCCAATTTGGATAGAGATGTTTGAAGCACTTCCCATGGCTACCCCTGGAGTGTGAGTTCCTGGTTAGGGTCCTTCATATGTTGATGGTCTGTCTGGAGGGTATAGAATAAAGTGAATTTGACGCCCCACATGCATACCACATTTTGTACTAATGTCTATTAAGAGAAATTTCAGAAGGATTTTTGAACAAGGGAGTAGTATGATCAGATGTGTACTTTAGGGCAATGGTAATGTTTGTGCCCTTTTAATGTCCCTGTGAATCAACTGGGGGTTTTGTTAAAATCCATAATCAGATTCAGCAGTCCTGGAGTGAGGCTCAATGTTCTGTAATTCTAACAAACTTTCAGGGAACGCTGATGTTTCTGGTAAATGGACAGCATTTTGAGTAGTAAGAGTGTAGAACAGGGATTGCAAACTTCTCAGCAAAGGACTAGATAGTAAATATTTTCACGTTCATGCATCATATGGTTTCTGTTGCTGCTGTTCAACTCTGCCATTATAGCGTGAGAGCAGCATTAGACGATATGTTAATGGATGGATAGGGATGTGTTCCAACAAAATTAAAAAAAAAAATAGCAGAAGGCTCGATTTGGCCCTCAGGCCACAGTTTGTCAATCACTGGTGAAGAAACATCATTCTGGCAGTAGCGTGTAGACGGATTGAAAGGATGGAGGGGAGACTGGAGACAGATAGCCACTTAAGAGAAAGGAGTTTTGGTGGAAGCTAATAAATACTTAGGCTAAGGGGAGGGAAGGGAAACAGAAAGTCGAATGGATAGGACTTGACAGGGTTAGAAAAAATATGCAAAGTTGACATCAATCTCAGATGCTTTGAGGTCCTCAAGTAGTAAAATAAAGCATGAATTTTCCTGGGCACGTTGTTGGGAGGATGAGTTTTTGGTCCGTTGCTTCCAGGATGTGATAGCTTCTGTTGCTGACACCCTTCAGGACTTAGGAAAGTCCAGAGGGCTTTATGCTCCCATTAATCATGTAAAATTGAAAATTTTTATATGAGATTTCAAGTTTTAATCACTTTAATTAAGCCCTCTCTCTAATATGAACAGATTTGTTTTCTACATTAGTGGCAGTCTTTAGAGTTGGAGAATTTTATGACACTTGTTAAATGACTGAGTTCTTCTCAGGGACGCCTGGTAGGTGATAAGTTATATTCAAAAACAATCACTAAGTATTTATTGTGTTTCTGTAGTAGGTATTTATAATTAAAAACATGGACTTGCAGACATGTCTCAAACTTGAGTAATGTAGTGTCTTTGGGGGGCGGTGGAAGGCACATATCCCCAAGTTAAAATACAGAAGGACTAAGTTATATTGCAATATGGTGCTGCTCCATTTAAGCTCTCCAGCATACTAGTCCTGCAGTTGAAAATTCAGCATTCAATTCAGAAGAATAAGGACATACCTCTCCATGACTGCATACTACTATCCTATGAAAATTTAAAAATTCTATAATATTTAATTTCCAATTTTTTCTTCCAATTTCCCTAATAGTCCCTGTAAAATCTTTTATAATTTATTTTAAAATAAGAATCTGGTCAAATTTCATACATTGTATTTGGTTATTATGCTTTTATACTCCAGTGTTCTCAAAATGTAATCCCTGGGCATCAGCATCACCTGGGAACTTGTTAGAAATGCAAAATCTTGGGTCTCACCCCTGATCCACTGAATCAGAAGCTCTGAGGATGCAGCCAAACTTCTGTGATTTTACAAGCTCAGGTGATTCTGAGGGCAAAGTTTGAGAACCACTGCTTTAGCACAACCTTGACTCTCAGTCTTGGCTATATGATATTATAGAATTACCTAGGGTTGTTTTAAAGAGACCCAACATCAAGTGTACACCAAGCCAGTTAGATCAGAATCTCTGGGCAGGAAACTCAGGCATCAGTATTGCTAAAGCTCCCCAGGTGGTTCCACTGCACGGCCAGGACTGAAGACCCTTGCTTCAGTTTCTATTAACCTTGAACTGTCCTCCTGCCCTTTTATTTCATCATATTGATTTTTATCTTGCTAATTATCTTACAGAAAGGTCCATAATGTGTATCTGTTTGACGATATGCCTACTTTTTGCATGCTTATTGGGCCTCCCATTTCACAGAAATGAAAGGGGTAAATCACGTGTCTTTTCTAATGCTGTCCCCAAATAGCCTTGAGCTTGAACATGCCTTGCAAGTAAAATGGATCATATTATAACCGGATTTTGGGGGTGTATTTTTTTTTTCCAACCAAGTGCATCTCTTCTCTGCCACCTGTTTGTTCTGTCTTGCTAGACCAGGTTATTACCGCTGTGGCTTTCCATTCTGTTTTCCATTTCCAAGTTGATATTTTGTGGAGCACCTCTTGAGAATTTTTCCCTTCTCTCTCTGGGTTTTATCAGCTAACTCCTCTATTTCACTTACCTCATTCTTCTATTTCAAGCTGTGCTTTATTAGAGGATTTATTTTCAATATCTCATCTGGCCATCCTGCGTGTAGAGTGGAGTTTTTGTTCTCTTAGGTGTTTTTTTGTTTCTAGGCGATCAGTACAGATTCGCTAAGATGCCAGCTCTCAAAACTGTTTCTGTAGCATCTGTCCCAACGCTCAACATTGAGTTTCTTTTTGTTCAGATTTGCAGGACATGGCCTGTTTAGAGTTAATATGTTTCTGTATTCACACAGAAATCTCCAGGTCTCAGCAGTTGACCCACTTTTTTCAACCTAATATGCAGCAACTCTGCGATTATTATACAATGTATGTCACGTACATATGAAAGCAAATCAAGGCATTCTTCTACCAGTTTTCATCTACTACAATAAGCAATAAGCTAGTTGAATGTAATGAAAAGGAAAATTAGAGCCATTCATGCCTCATGTGCAGACAGAATGAGTAAGCCAAACAGTGAGATATTATTCTTTCATAGTAATAATAAATAGTTTTAAAGGATGATTTTCATACATTAAGAAGTAAAACTCAAGACTGCCATACAGATATAAAACAAGCATGTGTTAAAGACTTAGCTCATTATTAATGAAGGAATCAGATATTATTAATATAACACGTTCACAGGAGAAGCCTATGAAGCACAAATTTATATGGTGTATAGGAAGGTCGAAATGGATGCCAAACTGTGTTTTTCCCCCCATGGGAAAAAGCGTGAAGTCAAGTGAATGTGTGCTACCAGCCTGGAGCATTTGGCCTCAAGAGGTCCTGAAAATGTGCCCCTCCCAGTATTTTCTGACATAATTTATTTGTAAGTCTATAGATGAGACTCGTTTTGCATTATTATCCATTATTTATAACTTATTTGTAATATAGCTCAAGGGCAATGAAAGGCAGGAGGCAGATAATTCAGAAAGGTGTGTTCTGAACGTTGTATAGTCTTCCATTGTAGATGCCCACTAATATTTTTTTGTATTTCCAAATGTCTTCCCAGTGATAGCATTTATAAGACATTTGATGGCTTATGAAGTACTTTGAAATATGTGCTTTCAGCCATCACCTCAACCTAGTCAGATAGGCTGGGGGCCTTATTCTTATAAATCATCTCAGGGAGGTAAACTGTGAAGCACCTAGCATGGAGCCTGGCACAGGGTAGGTGCTCAAAAATCCATAGTGGTTATTGTAAGAGAAGCAGTGTTGGGTAGTGGTTAAGAGTGAGGACTTTGGAATCATTTTGTAGATTGTGTCTCACTCTCCTCAGCTGTGCACTGGGGATAAGAATAATACTAATCTCACAGAGTTATTATACAGAGTAACTGAGCTAATTTGCACAAAGTGCAGACAGTAGTGTGTGTGCTGTGCCACTGGGTCTGTGAGAGGAGTCCAGGAAGCCTCAGCAGAGTTGGTCCCAGGGCTGGAGAAGCCCAGAGAGTCCCAGCTTGCCAAGGCTGCTTGAGTCCCCACCATACTCGGCCACAGGCTGGAGGTCAGTGGAGGTCATCATTGCTATTAACATTTTCCTGGCTCATGGGACTCTTGCTTGTTTAATCAGAGTTTTGTGGCCAGGGAATAGATATATATTCTTTCTCAGGAGAGTGTGCTATCATGTACGGACAATAGCAGAAGATGTTGCAGCAGTGGAAAGGTATGATACCTTTCCTCGCCCATCGTAAGGGTCACGGGCGACACTCCTATAACGAACTCTTATAACACAGTTAACATGAACGTTCATGCTATGGTTAACATGAGAAAAGCATAACCAATTTATTTAATCAAAGTTTTACATGATAAGGGAATCTTCAGAAATGAAAACCTGAAGACTCAGAGAAAAGTACATTTTTACGCTGAAATTCAGTATAGAATGGACAGCCATGTAGAAATGTGATTGGACGAAAAAGGGGATAATATAATGGTAAGAGACTGAGAAAACCCAGAAAGGTTTGTCTGCTCAGGTCCTTCTTGTCCTCCCTGTGCAGCATTCCTTCCCTCTGGGTAGAGGGAAGGATCCTTCTTGATTAAGGGTTCTATGACCTATTAGCAGACAAGGTAGGTCAGAGCATCTCTTTATGGCCAGATGCTACACAGAAAGACAGAAGAAGGCTAGTATAAGATTTGTAGTTTCTGTGACCCACCTTGAGGAAGAGGAATTCTAGTTTCTATGACCTGCCTTGCGGGGACAAAGATGGACAGATAAAAGAAGGACAGGAGAAGGTCACAAAGAAACTTTGCTTCAGAGGCCCTTCCAATCTTCCAGTCCAGAGTACTCAGCATGTCAACGTGCCATACTCTGGGATGTCATTTTCTGAGCCCTAACAACATCTCATAGTTAGCAAAGCTGTGCCTCAAACCCAGTGTGTGTTTGATTCTAAAGCCTGTGTGTATCTCCCAACCACATGCTATTGACCTATTCTCAGGCTACCTTTTTACCTTCTAGGGTTCAAGTTTTAGTATCTGGCCCTAATTATTTATTCCTTCATCTACCCATACATCCTTTCAATCAAAAAAATTTAGTGCATGCTTGCTGTATGCAAGGCATTGAGCCTATAACGGTGTGTGTGAGCAGACAGGAACTCAATACTTATGAACCTTCTAGCTGAAGGAGAGACAGACAAAAGCAGTTAAACACATGGATGATTCCAACAATGTGTAGAGTTATTTTTTTCTAGATCTGTGAAATATGAAATTGGTATTTTGATGGGGATTGTATGCACATTTTAACAATGTTTATCCTACTAATCCAGAATGGGAGAAAATATTCACAAGCTATACATTGGATAAAGAACTAATATCCAGAATCTACAAAGAACTCAAACAAATCAGCAAGAAAAAAAAACAACCCAATGAAAAAGTGGGCAAAAGACATGAATAGCTTTTCAAAAGAACGTAGACAAATGGCCAAGAAATTCATGAAAAAATGCTCAACTTCACTAATCGTCAGGGGGATGCAAGTTAAAACCACAATGATATATTAGGAATGCTTACACACTGTTGGTGGGACTGCAAATTAGTAAAACCTCCATGGAAAACAGTATGGAGATTTCTTGAAGAACTAAAAGTAGACCTACCATTTGATCCAGCAATTCCACTACTGGGTTTTTACCCAAAGGAAAAGAAGTCATTTTATCAAAAAGAACCTGCACTCCAATGTTTATTACAGCACAATTCACAATTGCAAAGATGTGGAATCAGCCCAAGTGCTCATCAATTCATGAGTAGATTAACAAAATGTGGTGTGTGCATATATTAATACACACACACACACACACACACACCATGGAGTACTACTCAGCCATAAAAAGAAATGAAGTAATGTCTTTGGCAGCAATTTTGATGGAACTGGAGACCATTATCCTAAGTGGACTACCTCAGGAATGAAAAAACAAACATCACAACATCACAGGTACTCTCTAATAATTTGGAACTATTGATGGGCACACATGGTCACAGAGAAAACTAAAAATTGTTGGAAATCAAGAAGGGAGGAGGAGGAAAAGGGGAGGGGTAAAAGCCTGCTTCGCAGGTACAGTGAACACTATTTGGGTGATGGGCACACTTACAGCACTGATTAAAGCATTATAAAAGCTATCCATGTAAAAAAATTGTAGCCCCTTAATATTTTGAAACAAAAAAAATTGAAATCATTAAAAACATGAATGGATGAAAGAGTCACAAACTGTACTAGTGTGATGAAGGAGAGAAACACGGGTTGAGACAGGGAAGAGGGGGTGGAGGGGACACTCAAAGGTAGCCAAGGAAGGGTTCTTTGAGGAGGTTAGAGCTGAAATGCGACTTAAAGGATGAGAAATGATGTCCATGGGGAGCCAGAAAATTCCTTTGCCGCAGGCCAAAGGAATAGCAAGTACTATGGTTCTGAAGCAGGGAACAGCATGGCATATTTGGGGAGCAGGGAAGTGGCCACTGTGGGCTGGGAGCTGGGGTCAGGCAAGAGACAGGGCTGGAGATTTAGACAGGTGTTAAATCTTTCAGGGCCATGGAAGAAAATTTGAATTTAACTTATGTTAGCAACTGACATCTGTCATAAGACCAACAACTGATAATGATAAGAATTTATTGGCCAGGCACGGTGGCTCATACCTGTAATCCTAGCATTCTGGGAGGCCGAGGCGGGAGGATTGCTTGACCTCAGGAATTCAAGACCAGTCTCAGCAAGAGTGAGACCCAATCTCTACTAAAAATGGAAAAATTAGCCAGGCATTGTGGCATGTGCCTGTAGTCCCAGCTACTTGGGAGGTTGAGGCAAGAGGATCGCTTGAGTCAAGGAGTTTGAGGTTGCAGTGAGCTGCAATGACGCCACTACACTCTACCCAGGACGATAGAATGAGACTTTGTCTCAAAAAAAAAAAAAAAAAGTATTAAGGGCATAATCTATGTCTGTCATGGAACCAGGTATTTATCACAAATCATGTCATTTCATCTTCTCCACAACTCTGTGAGATAGAGATTTTGAGTTGTCTTAGAGCATCTGTTCACTTTTACATTTATGGAGCATGTTCCCTATTCAAGGCAAAATACTAGACCCTTGGGAGGATGATCCTTGTCCCAGGGAACATACCGTCTACTAAATACACGTGGTAACCAGTGGCCATGCTAATAGCTCTACGACCTAACTATAGCCTCCTAACCATTCTGGGCTTCTGTCTGCTCCAAATGGGGAAGTACTCATTTCCCCACTGCAGGGTGATGCTGAAGATTAGAAGAGTCAACAGGTGAGCAGTGACTGTTGATACTCAGTCCCTGGGAGTTATGAAAGTCTTGATGATACTGGGATTGACAGCTGCTCACAGTGCACACAGAGGGTGGGAGAGGACAAGAACCCTTGGAAAAGGAGAGATAGGGAAGGCTGGAAAGAGGAGGGTGAGCTGAATCGTGAAAGAACAGTAGGCATTCCTCAGGCAGACAAGGAAGAGAATGATAGAAATTCTATTTCCATCAAGCCCAATGCATGGCAGTCCTTATTAGGAAAATTAAGTGTAAGGAACAAATGCATCTGTGATTTTGCTGGAAAGAGGCTACACACCATAATCTGATGTCTCAACTTTGTATAACACTTTGTAATAGATGGGTTAGGATACTACTTACCAGTCATAGTTCTGCATATAATTTTCATCAAAATGAGTGTGATATAACAAATGTAGGCCTGTTCAAGCACTTTCTGTTTCCAAGAATGTAGTATTATCTTTTCTTTCAAAAAAATAAAAATAAAAATAAAACAAAGCATATGTCAACTTGCCCTCTAGTGACAATATTTTGTATTTCACTCAGGTTCCAAAAATAAGCTGCACACTGGCTCTTCCAACAATGTCATTTTCTTTTTGTAAGACAGAGGCCTGTACTATGTGGACAATTCTCTACAAAGAGAATAGAAGACAGTAATCTCCGTGAAGTACCTTTGTGGTACGCTAGTGTGGTCCCTTCCAGACTGCTTAGCTGTGGGACTTTAGGCAACCTATTGAACATCCAGGATGTGGTCTCCTCACCTCTGAAATGAATTAGCCAGGATGCTGCGTATCTTGTTTTTTTCTCTCTCTCTTTTACCCCTGCTAGAGTGCAAGCTTGGTGAGCACAGGGATTTTGTTTGCCACTGATCTGCTGGTGCACAGAACAGTGCGTGGCTTGCAGTAGGCACATGTGATGAAAGAATGGACGAACAACGATGAGTGTGAAGACTGAAAACCATTGGGTATGAAAATCCTAGTGTGTGGTCCAGCAATGAGTGGCTGCTTTAGCACATGATGGTGTCCTTTCTTCTCTGGTTATTACTACTGAATTTTTATTTTTATATCAGGCTTATTTCCCTCTGGGCTGTTTTTCGTGCTATGCTTTCTTTGACCATTGTTTAGCCAAAATTTGGAAGAAACAGGAGGGAGTCAAGGATGAGGCT
>NW_012151952.1:1686999-1689092 GCF_000956105.1 Propithecus coquereli | reverse complement strand
CTGTACTGTTTATTCATTCACCTACTGATGACCATTTGAGTCCTTTCGTGTTTTTGCAAAACTACAGAGAAAATGTGCTTTTTCGTGCACACGTGCAAATATTTCTCTAGTGTGCCCGGAAGTGGTATTGCAGGGTCATAGCGTTTGCACATTTCAGTTTGCTGGGTTTACGTGTCCATGTACAGTGGGCAGAGATACGTTTTTCAGTTCATTTCTTCTCTCTTCCCTCAAATTTCCCCAGTCTAGGATTCCTTTTCTTCTTCTCTCTTGTGGAAACCCAATCTGTTTTTCAAGATTCAATTGAGATAAAATTTATGGGATATTTTTCTTATTTGACATTGACTCTAGATTTTGACTTTTTGTTTTACTTGTTCATATCTCTGTCAAGGTAAGTATTAATACAAAAGCTCAGAAGGCACACGGCCTGCATACTCCTTTGTATTCCATAGTACCCAGTCTACTCTCTTACCCATGGTCAGTGCCCAGTATAGCAAAGTCTCCTAGTGCTCAAAATTTAGGTTCTTTCAACAATCAGTTGAAAGGTGAACATTCAGTATGGTGAAAATTACCCTTACATTTTTTAAAAATTTGCCTATAATATTCTTTCTCAATTAGTCACTCTTAGCCATTATCTTTTTTCTGCAGCATTGCACTTAATCAATACTCCTTTGCTTGGTCAACAGATAAAGGTGATGGACCCTATGTATGATAAATATATACTGTAATTTTTAAATGCATTTCACATGCATTCCTGATGTGCCGATTGTGAGGGGCATGCAGGAAATGTAACTGGCAGTGGATATAGCAGATAACCACTCATCCTCCTGTAGGGATATTTATGCTTGCTGATTGGATGAGAAGGAATCACCTGCACTATTTTAAGTGTCCCCTCTTTCTCTCCCTCACACCCTGAAACATACACCTGTAGTTGGCATGTTTGTGATGTGACCTACCTGACCATGTTAAATAATGCTTAAATGAGGCAGGTGATCAGCACAGAGACACAGGTGCATACACCTCCTTGTACCTGCCCACACTCTCTCTCTACCACACTGAGAGAAAAGGATGTGACTGAATCCAGCAAACATGACAACAGGGTAGCTTTTCGGTAATCAATCTAATACTCCCTGGAATTTGCTGGAAATAATTTGGTCCCAGACACCTTTCTAAAGGTCATTTTCACTCTGCTGCTGTAGGGACCATTTTGTTTGAAAGATCCAGGAGGCAGCCTTGGTGGGAAATTAGTGGTGGAGGAAGAATTGCCCTGAACATGTACATACATGTTCCTCTGTGTTTCAGGCATTCATGGACCTAACTTACTCACACAGTATGGGAGAGATTGCTCATGGGTTGGTTTAAAATACATTTTATTTTTCACTTAGGTACAGTAAGACCAACAAATCAAGAGATGCTGCTGTTGAACAGATAGCTTGTTATTCGCAGATCCCAAAGTAAGAGCATATATACCATGCCACAAGGGGCCATGTGGGATAGAACTGGGGTGGTTCAGGAGCTAGAGAGATTGAGGGGAAAACGGGGGCAAGAGCCTTTACTGTGGTTTTCATGGGAAAGAATGAGCAGGGCAGTGTAAGCAGAATTAGGATTAACTAGTTGGAATAATTCCATGGGGCTCTGGAGTGTAGGGGCTGTCCCTAGTTGTCTGGTACCTGGTCCCCAGGATTATTAGGGCAGAGAAATAGTGGCTTAGAGTGTGAAAACCTGATGGATTGGGGAAGTGGGAAGTGGTGGGGGTGTGGGCTATGGATTGGTTGATTCACATGTGAAAGACAAATTCCAGGTGACTTATTTGCTATCTCTAGGAATTGACTAACCCTGGAGAGGCAATTCCTCCAGGCTCAACAAGGACCCAAATATCATTTCTTATAATTGAGTAATATTCCATTGTAAACACCATTATCTGAAGTGAGGTATCACAAGATCGGAAGAATGGGCTCCACTTGTACTCGCCATCAAATTGGTACTGACTGATGAACACTAGGGTGCTCACATGGCAGTAATATTCTCCAGGGATTGGGGGGATGGGGGGTAAACCCACAACTAAAGGACACGGTGAGCATTGTAGGGGGAAGGGC
>NW_012151952.1:1683884-1685149 GCF_000956105.1 Propithecus coquereli | reverse complement strand
AATTTAACAATATACATGTAAGACCTATAGAGTAAAAACTATAAAATATTTCAAAAGTAAGTTAAAGAATATCTAAATAAATTGATATACCATGTTTATGGATTGAAAAACTCAATATTATTAAAGCAGCAATTCTCAAATTCATTTGTAGATTTAATGCAATGATTATCAAGATCCTATTAGGCTGTATCTGATTATAATATGTCTTGGAATTGATTATCCTTGGTTAAATTTAACAGTTACCCTGTGGGCCCTTTTAATACATAAATTCAAGTTTTCTTATATTTCTTTGCTTGATTTTCATACTCTTTGTTAGAAGGGGAACTGGGGATGATATTTATAACCTTTCTTGAATGTATTGGTCTGCCAGGGCTATCATAACAAAATGTCATGGAGTAGGTGACTTAAACAATAGGAATTTATTGTGTCCCAGTCATGGAGGCAGGAAGTCCAAGATGAAGGTGTTGGCAGGGTTGGTTCCTCCTGAGGCCTCTCTCCTTGGCTTGCAAACAGCCGGCTTCTCCCTGTGTCCTCACAAGGCCTTTTTCTCTGTATGTGATCCCTGGTGTCCCTTCCTCCTCTCACAAGGACACAAATCCTCTTGGATTAGGATCCCACCCTTATGACATCATGCAACCTTAATTATCTCTTAAATCTTATGCCTCCAAATACAGTCACATTGAGGGTTGGGAATTCGACATATAAATTTTGGAGGGACACCAGTCTGTAACACTGAAGATGAGTGTTTTCTGACAAAACCCTCATTGTGTTCTTGACTCCGTTTCTGTGAGCAAAAGAATCCTCCACTGTTTTTCCTTCCTTTGTTGTTCCTCACAAGGGCACCTCGGTTTTCCCCTAAATAGCAAACATTCTGCTCTTCTTATGTGTCAGGTACTCTCTGGAACAGTATGTATGTTCCAATATATTAAATCATTTCTGTTAACTGTGGTTTTAATTTCTAGCATTTCCCTTAGAATTTTTTTTCTTGGTGTTTCCATTTCTCTGTTTCTTTGATCCATCTGTTCTTGCATATTGTCACCTTTTTCTATTAGGGCCCTGTCTTGGTCTTTTCATGCTGCTATAAGAAAAACACCTTAGATGGGGCAGTTTGTCAACAACAGAAGTTTATTGCTCACAGTTCTGGAGGCTGGCAGGCCCAAGATCAAGGCACCAGCAGCTTTGGTGTTTTGGTGAGGGTTGCTGTCTTTGCTTCAAGATGGTGCCTTGAATGCTGTGTCCTTCAGAGGGGCTGAACACTGTCCTCA
>NW_012151952.1:1644707-1683834 GCF_000956105.1 Propithecus coquereli | reverse complement strand
CTGTGGTTTTAATTTCTAGCATTTCCCTTAGAATTTTTTTTCTTGGTGTTTCCATTTCTCTGTTTCTTTGATCCATCTGTTCTTGCATATTGTCAACTTTTTCTATTAGGGCCCTGTCTTGGTCTTTTCATGCTGCTACAAGAGAAACACCTTAGACGGGGCAGTTTGTCAACCACAGAAGTTTATTGCTCACAGTTCTGGAGGCTGGCAGGCCCAAGATCAAGGCACCAGCAGGTTTGGTGTTTTGGTGAGGGTTGCTGTCTTTGCTTCAAGATGGTGCCTTGAATGCTGTGTCCTTCAGAGGGGCTGAACACTGTCCTCACATGGCAGAAGGGATGGAAATGCAAAAAGAGCAGAAGACTCTTTTATAAGGGTCTTAATCTAATTTATGAGAGAGGAGCCCTCAGGACCTAATTACCTCCTAAAGGCCCCACCTCTTAATACTATTGCAATGAGGATTAAGTTTCAATATGAATTTTGGAGGGGACACAAGCATGTAAACCATAGTGGGCCTTTGCCATATGAATCACAGTTAGGTTAAATTCCCCGTCTGATGATTTCAACTTCTGTATCACGTTGAAGTCTGATTCTGGGGCTTTCTTTGTCTCTTAACACTTTTTTTTTTTCTTGTCTTTTGGCATGCCTTGCAATTTTTTTTTTGGAAGTTAGATGCATTGTATTGAGTACTAGGAATTAAGGTAAATAGGCCTTCAGAGTGAGACTTCATGTTAATCTGGCTAGGAGTTGGGTTGTGTTTAATCTTTTTTGTTAAGTTTAAGTGCCAGAGGCTTCAAGTTCCCCTTGAGACATCCTTGTTTTTGTCTTTGCTCCTGACTTTGAGCTTCCCTAAGTTCGCTACCTCAGAGAGCATCTGCGTCTCTCAGCTCTTTCAAATATAACACACTGTTATCCAATTGGAGCCCTAGTTGGTGTGTTAGTGAGGTGTGGGGAAGGGAAGCATTGTTTAATCTTCTGATCAAATGTCAGTCTTTTAGTGGGCTTGTGTCCCGGGCTGTGACCTTCACAAATGTCACCCCAGTGGTATAGCCTTTGTCCCCATTCTGTATTCCCTGCCCCGGGCTCAGCGCTCTGAATCAATTTTCCTGCAGCCCTAACCCATGTTGACTGAGGTTTTTACTCCATTAAGTGAGACAGGATGGCTAGAGGACACTTAGGAGAAATTCCCTTCTCCAATCTGAGATACAGCCTCCAAAATCTTTTCCATTGGAGAGAAGACCTTTGTTATTGATTTCATAATGATTACTCTTGCCCTGCTTCTGTCAGAACCCAGACGGGAGCTTTCTTGGATTTTAACCTTGGGAATCACATAGGGCTCCTAGAACTAAAGTCCAGAAAGTGTCCACTTCTGCCATAAGGAGTTAAAACAGCAGCAGCAGCAGCAACAAGGACAAAACCAAAAAGCAAACCCTTCTCTTACAGGTGAATGTCTAGGTCCAAATGGCTTCAGTGGTGAATCCTAGCAAACATTCAAGGAGGAAATAATACTAATCCTACACTAACTCTTCCATGTAAAAAGAAGGAAGGAAAGGCCTCCACACTTTTTATAATGCCAGGATCATCGTGATATGCCTAGTCCACACTGGCCCTCCAGCAATTAATTTATCAATGTGATCATTTGAGTGTTTGCACCAGTTTGTTTTCACTGGTTCCTGTTCTAGGAAGGCGGATCTTGGCTGTGATCTCCTACATGCACCTGACTCTCCAGATTTCAGGGCGGTGGTTTGCTCTGCAAACCTCAGTCCTCTTATAGGTCCAAAAAAAAAAGGCATTGATTTTTAATTTATCTAGCTTTCTCCTGTTATAAGAACGGGAATAATGACTTCCAAGTCCTTTTTGTGTTGAAGCTGACACAGGAAGCCCACATATATCAAATTATTTAGCCCTCTAACCCAAGGAGGTAGATAATATTATCCCCATTTTACAACTGTGGAAGCTGAGTGTAAAGAGATTGTGATTTTGCCCATGATGACCCAGCTAGCCAGTGGTAGAGCCAGGTTTTATATTAATTAAATGTATTTCCTTTTACTAAGTAACCTCAATAATTCCCTGCTTTCTTTGCAATAGATGAACTCTGTAAATTATTCCTGTGGTTATTAATGCCATTCAACGCCCACTGTTTTCCAGTGAGCATTAAATATAATTTTAAGTTACTACAGTGCCTCACACAGAGTAAGTGCTCAATAAATAATGAAAGTGAAGTCTGTTGCTCTTTCTATACTATTCATTCCTCACAGTGACTCTAGGAGACAGTAATCCTGCCGTTTACAGAAGACATTGACATAACTGGCCTGAGATGCACCCCAGGCATTGGCATTTTTAAAAGCTGCCCAGGTCATTCCAATGGGAAGCTACTCTGGAGCAGCACAGCTCTGAAAGCTGTGCTGATCAATTCGTCTGATTGGTGCCACAAGGGAAGAGGGACCTGGGTTGCCAGATCTATATTTTTTCCCAAAAAGGAAGCTGAAAATTTGAGTTGCAATGAGAAATTTCCTAATTCATATTTATTGTAAGCCTTTTTAAACACATTCACTGCCATGAGAGTTGTATTTAACTCACTCTAGTTTTGACACGGGGGCCACGTGGAGCATATATAAAATCTTATTTGTTGATGTTCTTGTTCTTGCAATTAATATTGACAATTTAATTCTAAAAATGTGTATGAAATGAATAGAAGCTAATAAATTTCGGTTTTCTATTTATGGTTACCTTTAAATGACACTGGAAGTTTTTATTCCATTTTTTGTAATAAAACACTGTGGCCCCAAGGAAGTTTCTGGGGTTTTTGGTGTGGCAGTCAATGTGTTAAACAATAGATAGAATTCTGGGGGCTCAATATGGGATCGATACTTTGCAACCAGTGTGTTTGGAATTTAGTTGGAGAGACCAATTGGCTCCCAAATTATACTAAACCAGTGGTCCTCACAGTGTGGTACATGGACCAACAGCATCAGCATCACCTGGGAACTTGCTAGAAAAGCAAACTCTCAGGCTCCAGCCCAGATCTACTGATGCAGACATTTTGGGAGTGGGGCCTGGAATCTGTGTTTCAGCCAGGCCTCCAGGTGGTACTGATGCCAACTGAAAGTTTGAGAACGACCAGATTTTATCATTTTCTTCTTTCTTTCATAGTAGTAGAGGGGACTGATGGAAGAGAACACACAAAATTGTAACCAAAACATCAAGATTCAGCTCAGCTGTGAGTCTGTGGAAATATGGAGTTGCACAAGAGACAGATTCCTTCTTCAAATCCCCTTTGGAGTCCAAGTCAGAGAAAGCTTTGCTAAAGTGGTGGCACCTGGATTTGTTCAGGGACCACCTCTGCTATTTGCATCTCAAAAGGCCCATTAAGTCAGCCTGGTGCCAGATCCCCATGGAACCCTCTACCTTTTCAACTGTTTGAACTACAAAGGGAAGGGAAGGAGTGTGACTAAGGTTAGAGTAGGGAAGATTATTTATGCTACGAAGGGAGGTGAGCCATAGAAAGGATTTTTTTACAAGCTAAGTAATAAAATATTAAAAAGGAAAGTGATGTGGAATTGTGTACTCCATAATTTTAGGATATTCATTTCCCAGGTAAAACATATACATATACACAATCACACAGACACATAGACACACACACCTATACATATGCATTCGTGTAAATATATGGTATATGTAAAATGGGTAGACATGGGAAAAGAGTGTAGAATATACTATTATAACAATGAGAAGTTGATGTAAACACCTCAAGCCAGAAAAGGTTTCAGGGTACGGAATGAGAGTGCTGACAAAATCCAAATCCACACTAGCATGTGGTTTGGGAGACTTGACCAGGAAGCATTGCCATTCCCTGCTCACAGCCTGGGGTGCCGTGTTCCATAGTGGTTGACTGCATATGCTTTGGATTCAGAGAGCCAGGGTTTATTTACATCACAGGTTCTCCCCTGAAAACTATTTGGGTCTGGGAGGGTAACTTAACCACATCACTGGTAAAACTGGACTAATATAAATCTTTTGGAACAGTAGTTTCTTTTTGGTAGCAGCTGCTATGTAGTGAGCACTTGAAAAAAAATATTGAGTGCCTACATATCAGACACAGTGCTAAGCATTCTTGATACTGCTTGCAATAGCTTATTCTGGAAAGACAGGCTGGGCAAAGAATTATAAGTTGTACAGAGTGTTTTTTTAAAAGTGAGGCTACTATGGGATTGCAACGGAGGAATAAATCACAGAGTCTGGAAGTGACTTAAACGTTAGTAAACTGAATATTGGAAGATGATGGGTGGGAATTACTAGGTCAGTGGCTCTCCATCTTGGGAGAGTATCAGAATATCCTGAAGCAATTGTTAAAAATGCAAAGGGCTGACTCTGTGTGTGTGTGTGTGTGTGTGTGTGTGTGTGTGTGTGTGTGCGCGCGCGCGCACGTACGTGCACCTACACCCGCGATCCCTAACTCCTGGCAACCACTCATGTAAAAGGGCAACAGGATCACTGAGGTGTTAGAACGGATCAGTTCCTTAACTGTGGCAGGAAGTACACAAACCCACTCAGGTGACAACATTGTACAGCATGCAGGACACACACATCAGAACAAGTAAAACCGGAGAAATCTGAATAAGAGGTCTAAAAACATTCCTGTGGGCAGGTGGTCTTCCACCTGGGATGGAACTGGGGCATCATAGTTTTTAATATTCCAGGTCACTCTAATATTGGTGCAGAATTGAGAGCCACTGTAGAGGGTAATGGAAAGTCACTGCGAGGTGTAACCAGGGATATGACTTGATCAGGGTTTTGTTTTAAAATCACTCTGGCTAACGTGAGAAAATGAAATACAGAGCAAGAACAAAGAAAGAAGGCGGAGGCCGTTGTAGTCATCCAGGGAGTGATGGTGTTGGTGTCTTGCAAAAGGGAAGCGAGAGGGAGGATGGGTATGTGGATTTTTAGATTTTATACCTGCAAGACCTAGTAGTTGATTGGGCTGAGACTGCAGCGGAGGACTTTTTGAGACCCAAGTGTCAGAGGAGGCTGGAGCCAGATGAGAATGATTCTGAAGTTGAAAGCTGAGGCTTAATTCATAAATGAGGAAAATAGTGAGAAAGACCCATAGTGAGAGAGTTTGTGACTAACAAAGTCCAGAATCAGATGAAAAGGGACCAGGATACACCACTGTGGCCTGGACTCTACAGCCAGAGGCCAAGAGAAGTGTTTTAGGGGACTTGTAATGTGGCCTGTGAGAGTCTTAATCCCAGTGCTTTCCCCAAGATCAGCAAGAATGGGGCCCATCGTGGGGAAAGTACTCCATTCTCAAGGCTTGTTAAGAGGTCGGGTGCCTGGTGGATTGGAGAGAGGATAATTAGGGAAGGGAAACTGACAGTGAAGAGAACCGTGGGAGGCCAATTATAATAGTAAGGTGTGGAGTAATTACAGGTCGGAATGGAGGGACAGCACTGAGCCTGCAAGGAAGGGGGTTATTACAAGTGGAGTTATAAGGGAAAATCAACAGGACCAGATGGCTGATTGAAAGTGGAGAGCCATGGGAAGGGGGACAAGAGCCAGAAGGACATAGAACCATGCATGGTAGGGGCACAGAAAAACAGGAAGTAGGATGAGGAGTTTGTTTCGGCAGAAAGATGGAAGAGGTTGGTTTGGAGTGTGCTTAGTTGGAGGTGGTGGTGGGTGAGAGCAGCTGGAGAGAGGAGGCATGGGGACAGAGTGGCCAAAGGCTGTCCTCAGGGCAACAGCCAAGCGCAGGAAGGGCCCAGGTTAAACACCACATGTTTGCTCGTCCTTGTTCACTGTTGGTCTAGAAACAACATGAACCAGACTAGGGTGCACTGACCAAGAAAAACAAGGATGCACCTTTCCTAGAAGACTTCTGAGCTGTTCCAGGATGGCAGATGCTGAGGCAAATAACATCAGAGGTGTCATCTGTGATGCAGGTCTTCAGGGAATACCTGTTAGGGCAAATGCCAAAGAACTCTGGCTGTGAACTAGCAGTGGCAGGGGCTGCTTGCTTTATGGTGCTCCTGCTTTCCTGTCATTGCTCATTGCAGCAAAGCACAAGGTTTGGTCTTCCAGCTCAGAGGCTGACAAACTACAGCCAGTATGCAAGCCCAGCTCTCCCTGTTGTGGTAAATTGAGCATTGTCATAACATGGCCATGCCTGTTCATTTATGTGTCGTGTGTGGCGTCTTTTGTGCTACCACAACAGTTGAGGAGATGTGACAGAGACCATATGGGCTGCAAAACCTAAAACATTTACTATCTGACCCTTTGCAGAAAACGTTGGCTGGCCTTGCCTCTCGTTCCTCAGTGTCTATGCCAGCATGTGGCTCAGAGGGTCCTGAGCAGCACTACCGAGCACCACCAACACCCCAATACTGTGTCCATCTGCTCTCTCTTGCCTGCCATATTCTTTGCTATAAACAATCTTAACCCACTATGCAGGGTAAGTCCCCTAACCTGTGTGCCAGGAGTGAAGTGCTGTCCCCCACATTAACCCATCTTGATTTGGGTGGGATTGACCCCTGTTCCTTTCTACTGTTACTGAGTCAGCTCTTGACCCTCCAGGGGGAAGTTCAAAGTTTGAGGAAAGCAGAGAGACATTGTTTCCTCCCAGTATGTTCATGTTGAAGGGCTGAGCCCCCGGAGCTGCCGGCAGCCAGGTTAGTGTCCTGGGAAAGCCCAGACTGAGAAGGGAGGAGGCTGGTGTGGAAAGAACGTCAGGGAGATTGAGCCATGACTCCTAAGCTGTCAGAAACCTCAGACCAACCGGATTCCTGCCCACCCTCTGGGCTTTATGGTTAGGTGAACAAATAATTCCCTTTATCATCCAAGTTGGGTTTGGACTGGGTATTTGGCTGCAGGCCACTTAATGAGTCCTAACTGATTGGTCCTTGGATACGTCTCAGTTTCCCCAGGCGATGAGATTGAGGAAGTCCCATCGCCTTGCCAGTGGCTGTCAGGGAAGCTTGTGGCAGCTTCTCCCCTGGAGCCATCCTCACGGTGCTTTTCCGGGCGCAGCTCTCATACCAGCTGCTGTGGCCTCCATCTGTTTATGAAGCTCAGATTTGCTGCTGGCCTCCATCACTCTGCAGTGTGGACGCTGTGGTTTGTTTTGGTCAATGTTTGCATGTTCCTCCCACAGGTTGGTCTTCTCGAACAGCTTAGCAATAGCCTTCACTGTTGAGGTACTGGGTCCTTTCATGTACTTAAAACATCTCTGTTAAGTATCCTCTGGCTTAGAACAGAAGAAGCAACTAACCATGGCAGTTTTTGGCAAAAATGAAAAAAATAAATAAAAAGACCTTATTGTGGAAGGATGTTGGGTAGCTCATATGATGCAGGGAAATGCTGGGTTACCAGAGCTTGGAAAGGACAAGACCCCGGCAGCTCTCAGCAGTACTAAGCAGGGATTAGTGGATGTGCTTGCTCTCTGGAGTCCAGCTGTGGAGATGAAGCCACCCCAGCCTGCTTGTGCCCTTCCGTTTCTTCACTCAAAATCCAAGTTCCCAAAGGAAGAGAGACCTTGGGTTCCATGTGAAGAGGGGACTTTGATGGGCAGTCTCTCCAAAATCATCTGCAATGGGGGTGGAGTGGTTGTCTAAAAGAAAATCAGGGCTGTGACTGCCCAGAGAAGGGAGGAGGGATGATGCACAGGAAACAACAGTTGACTGGTATAAAATTCTGCCCGAGTGCATGGCCGCCACATTCAGGGACGCTTTCGTCACTTAAATCAGCAGTTCTCAAACTTTAGTGTGCATCACTGTCACCTGGAGGGCTTGTTCCAATGCAGCTAACTGGGTTTCTTACCTGTGTTCTGATGCAGTAGCCCTGGCTGGCATGAGGACCTGAGATTCTGCGATCCTAGAACATTCCTAAAATGATGCTGATGCTGCTGGCTGAGGCACAGGCTTTGAGACTCACTGTCTTACATAAATTATATTCTTTTTCTAGGTTTTAGTTAAAAACATTTTTCTAGTAATAATGCATCAACATCTGTGCTCTGAAAAAAACGGAACTCGTTATCTTCCTTGTTATAATTCAATAGTTGTTAATTCCACGTCTTAATTTGCGAGTGGTCGTGGGTGGGTGCCTTTTTAGTTGTCTTTGAGTACACCTCACCTAATCTCGAGAAGATGCCTTTGTCTTTACCCAGCTTTAATGTCCGTGTTAAAACCTATGATGAAAATCAAATTCTGTGGTGTGTTGGAGTCTCTGCATTTTGATGCCTGCAGTCAAACTCCACATAACATCAGAGGATTGAGAGGATTTGTTTCTGAAAACATTTTGGCAGGGGATGGTTCTCTAAGAAGAAATGACATTCTTCTGTCTTAACTTCTGACAAGTATCTCCTCATCCATACAGATTCTTTGCCATTGGTCATAAGCAGAGGGAAAATACGTTATAAAGTTGAAAGTTTTGCCAATTTTAGTGAATTTCTAATAGATTGTTTGATTCGTAGAAGATGTCCATGGCCTGGGAAGGAATGACGAAGGGACTCTGCTGACATACGTTTGAATGTTCAGAGAGGGAAAGTAATTTGACCAAAAATCACAGTGACTTAGGGTGAGAAGCAGAATAGGATTCCACATCCCTGGATTCCCGGCTCTGACAGTGAGGGTGGTAACGACGACAGTAGTGTTATTATTGTCCCCATCCTCATCCTTGTGGGCCACAGCAGCAGTGGTCGTTACCATTTATGATCTTATATTAATAGTTTGTCCAGATTAGGTTAAGTGCTTAATCCATACTCTGTAAGTCAGGGGCCTGTGTCCCCCTGTGGTAAATAAAGCTGCAGTCGGACACATTAATGCTCATGCATTTGTGTGTCGTCTGTGGTGGTTTTTGTGCACCACAGCAAAGTCAAGTAGTTGCAACGGAGACCGTCTGGCCCACAAGCCTGAAAGATTTACTGCCTGGCCCATTATGGAAAGAGTGTTCTGACTCCTGCTCTGAGTAATTTCTGGCAGCAGCCTGTGGAGTTGGCATCCTGTGTAGTCCTACTGCTGAGGAAGCAGAGAATCAGAGAGAAATCTGCCCCGGATTACACGCACCATGGAGATGGGATTCAAACTAAAGTTAGCCAGCCTCCGAAATTCATGTTCCCTGTACACTTCTGTACTATCCCTGGTGAATCTGGCTAATCGTATCCATTGTATCTTATTGTGTAATATAATGGAACATAATATAGTGACATTTTTTTCTCCCCTGAACAAAATAAAGTGACATTTTAAAGCCCAATAATGAGAACTGGTCCCCACAGGATAATCACATCACATTGGTGTATTTACTTTTAAAAGTAAATCATGTTTTATGGTGATTGCTAAGTTAATGAAATTACTATACTGCCAACTAAGCGGGTTTTATTATCCCAGGCTTTTTGCAGGACACCTGAGCCTTGACTGGTGAACAATGAAATAATCGATTGCCGAGTGGGGATTTGAGCCCGGAGGCCTGACCCTTCTCAGTGTAAGAGTTGTATGTTTGCGTGGGGCTGGCGCTCGTTACGTCACTCACGCAGGTGTTTGTGTCGTTTTTGAAATTACTAGCTCGATCCTTTAATTCAGCGGCTCTCAAGCTTTACGCGGCATCACCATTGTTTGGGGGCTCTTTACGTATTTTTGAACTATTTTTCCAAAGTGGAGCCAGTGCTGAGAAACTCTGTGAAGAAAGGTTTTGGCAACGACTTGATATTTGAAGTCGTGCACCCCTGGGTTCTGGTCCCCTTGGCAGCAGGCAAAGGTAACAGTTTCTTACCTGAATGAGCAACAAGGGACTTGGACGTGTTACCTGGCGGTTTTTGTTCCTTGTCCTTTGCCCATTGCTATTTTTGCTTATCAGCGTGTCCCTATTCCCTTGATTATCTTTAGGAAAAGGCACAAGATAGTGTAGATGGGGAATGTAAACTGGATGCAACCAGTTATCTGGGAAGGGAGAAGGTGTGAATAATCCAAATCCCCAGAAAAGTTAAAACATTGTTTCTTAATTTATTAGATACAGAACAGCTGCTTCCAAATCACTAGAGGCCCTTGCTAAATTGCAGGTTCCTGGGCCGACTCCAGATCTACTCAACTTGCATTTCTACAGGCAGGAATGTGCATTTTTTCAGTGCTGTAAAGGTGGTTCCTATGCACACTAGGTTGTGAGAAAGGAATGTATTAAGTCATAGGTTTCTATTGCTGTGTGAATGTTCCTATGTTGAAAGAGAGAAGGTAGGAGAAAGGAGCACGTGATTGTATTCAGCTGGCAGAATGTTCCATTCATATGTACCATGTGTTATATACATGTGTGTAGACATTACTTATGCATGTGCACACACACACATAAGTATATTTCATGTGGTCAAGCACAAGTGCTCATATATGCGCACTTTACCTTCCTCTACCTATATCTGACTCTTCTCATCATTCGAGTTTCAGCTCAATTGTCACTCCTCAGAAAGGTTTATCTTGACTATTGTAGTAGAGTTTTTGCGAATGTGTCCCTAATCTTTACTCTTTCTCATCTCTGTGTCTTTTAGAATGTGACTTTGCAGCTTCTTTCATCAAGAGTTCAAGTCTCTTTCCCCTCCCCTTGAGTCTGGGTTAGCCATGTAAACTTAGTCTGACTAATATTAAGCAACCAAAGTTCCAGTGTATTAGCTACAGTCTCAAAAGTCTGTATATGCTTCTCTTGATCTCTTGGAAGCCCATGTGTTTGCCATATAAAGAAGCCCAGGCTAACTAACTGGATGATGAGAGGCACATATTTAGTCATCTCAAAATCCCAGTTGATAGCCAACTTCCAGACACAAGAGTTGAGTCCAGCCACCATCTGATTACTCACCTGACTGCAAATTCCTGAGTGAACCCAACCAAGATCAGGCATGCCTGGCCTACATCAGCAGAATTGCTTAGTCATGAGAAATGGAGTCATGAGAAATAATAGTTGCTATTTTAAGCCACTATATTTTGGAATGCTTTGTTACACAGCAATAGCTAACTGATACAACTATCTTTTCAAAAGGGCTCACCTCATTGGATCACCATTTTGTATACAGCCTTCTACTTCCCTTTCATTATCTGAAATCATTTTGTTTTTGCCTGACTTTATAAGAATGTAAATGCATTGAGGTAAAGTTTTTTTCTGTCTTATTTGCTGATGAACCTCTAGTACCCAGAGCAGTGTCTGACTTATAGCAAACACTCAGCAAATATTTATAGAATCAATTAATGCATTTCATATAGGCATCCCTGACAGATTCGGCTTCCCAATTTTATTTTCCTAAGGCTTATATTAAATTGACTTTTATGGGGTCTATAATGGGAGCTAATGGAAGGTGTTATCTAGGGTATATAGTGGGTTGCTGAGAAATACTGGTGTGGGAGATTAAATAGGCTACCCAAGGTGAAAAAAGCCCATCTTGATAACTAAAACATACATGCATACCTAGTATCCCAAGTGGGTCATGCTGCATTTTGTTTTAGTCCCAAATCCTTTCTGCTGCATCAGCTTCTATTAATATTAACTGTTGTGAGGTTAGGAAACTGTTTCAGAGAGATTAAGTCTTTCTAGACAGGGCTTCATATATTCCATGAAACCCATTGTCAGTGATGCTATGGCCAAAGGTTAAACCATTTGTCTCCTGTGCATGGAGAAGAAAAGCCTATGGTCTGGCTTGTCCTAGGCACAAACATTAAATCCTGGAACTTACTCAGCTCTCTTCTGCTGGCTAAATGTGCCTGACGGCATGTCTTTTCTTTGGGATACATGACACTTTCACCTTCTCTTCCCAACTTCCCAATTTTTCTTCTTCCAGAGCGAGATAGTGTAGAGTTTGACAAACTGCACCTTGGAAGCAGACTTCAGAGTTGGCATAGGAGCTGTACTGCCAACCAACCATCTGTGTGACCTCAGATCACTTGGCATTTCTGTGCTCTGCTGGGGTAATGACAGCACCTACCTTGTAGGGTTGTTGTAAGAATAAACAATCGAATAAATGTTAATCTCTTAGACTAGTGACTGGGAATATAGTAAATATTATATAAGTATTAACTGGTGATATCATTTTATTGACATTAATTATCAATCTTATTCTTGGAGAATAATTTTGGACAAAATTAGAAAATCAATGTCAGACTCTAAAGTTGATTATCATAGGCCTATAATAGGGTCATTAATAATTATTAATTTTAACAGCGATGATAATTACATTTGCAGACTGCTTCCCCTGTCATAGACTGAGTGCTAAAACATTTTACATTCCTTCCTACTTAATCCTTGTCACAATCCCATGAGGCAGGCAGGAGCGTTGTCCTGTGACATATAAGACAAGCAGGGCTCAGATGAGTTAAGGACCTTGCCCAAGGTCATGCAGATGGTCAGTCAGGATTGCGACCCAGGCAGTCAGACCCAACACGCCACCCAGTTCTACCTCTGACACCCACAAAGGAAATAAAATGTAATAAAGTAGAGGTGACCTAACACAAGAGACTGTTTCTGAAGAATGCTGGCAATTTACCTCTGCACAGGACATTGCAGTTTGTACGATGTTGACACATGCGCAGTCTCATTCGTTCCCGTCCTTGCATCAACCTGGGGTGGTAAGTGGCTCCACATCTATGATATACACGGAACCCAGGCTGAGAGAGACTCGGTGGCTTACTTTAAATTCCCCCCCTACTAAGAGAGAGCACTTTCGTGTAATCTGGAGGCCCCAAATCCAGGCCCTACCCTCTTTTGAAAATGCTATGTTGATGCACTACCATTGGCTTTTTAATTCGAATTTCTCTAACTTTCAATTTGTGAGATTACGAGTATATGCTGAAATAGAATTTTATAATTTAGGACAACAGGCATTCTTAAAATGCATATAGGCTTCTTAATAAAATATCACTCCAGAGGGGAGATTTAATCTAAGAAGGACAAAATATTGATATTTCAGAGAACTCATCATCTATAACATTTAATAGAGATAAATTATTAAAATCTCTTAATTAAACAAAA
Source organism: Propithecus coquereli (assembly GCF_000956105.1). Classification (NCBI taxonomy): domain Eukaryota; kingdom Metazoa; phylum Chordata; class Mammalia; order Primates; family Indriidae; genus Propithecus; species Propithecus coquereli. The sequence continues at coordinate 1,670,844 of NW_012151952.1, read as the reverse complement.
GCTTTTACTAGGTCCTAATTCTACTTCTTTATCACAGTCTAGTTTCATATACTACACAGCCACGCTTTCTCAAAGACTGGTTAACACAGGCTTTAGATGGAAAAACTGATCAATAACTTTTAAAGATACGATATTAAACAGATTTCTTTACTTAGGATGTTTCAGACCCTTTACTATGTTAACATGTGCTATTAAGCTCTGAAAAGAAAGAGAGAACACAGACTCACAAGTTTATTAGACCATTGAACCACCTAGAACAGGGCCTGGCAAATGACACCCTGTGGGCCAAATCCAGCCTATGGCCTATTTTTGTTTCACTTGTGAGCTAAATAAAATAAATCGATGTTATTATCTGATGGGTTGTTAAAAACCAAGAAGAATATGCAGCAGACTACATGTGGTCCACAAAGCCTGAAATATTTACTACATGACTTTTTATTGAAAAAGTTTGTAGACGCAAAACCCTGTGCTGGAACAGTAATATCAACATCACTGTTGCCACCGTCGTGCAGGCTTGGCTCCACAATGGCCGCCGTCAATTCCTTCTGTTACACGAATGTGAATCTCCCATCATGAGGCCATGTCTGTCCTTCCACATCTTGGGTCTGGGCTGGCCCGTAAGTTCTTTGACTGGCAAATTATGGTGAGAGTGACCCTGGCAGTTTGAGACCTCACCATGAAGACACCGCAGTTTTCACCATGTTCTCTTGTAATTCTGAGTCACCATGTAAAATATCCAACCACCCTGCTGGAGAGATCTCATGCATTGCCCTTGAGACTACTTGGAGGAGAGCAACTAAAATCTACTTACTTAACAAAAATCTCCAAAACTATACAATTTCATTAACTGTAATTCACATGTCTTGCATTAGATCTCTAGACGTGTTCCTCCTATGTATCTGCTATTTGTATCTTTTGACCTACAACTCCCTGTTTCCTCTCCCTGCCCCACCCCCCATGGTAACCACTGTTTCATTCTCTGAATATTTGAGCTCTTTTTTATACTTTTGTCACAAAAAAAAAGTAACTGCATGAGATGATAGATCTGTTAATCTGTTTCACTATAGTGACCATTTTACTATCAATATGTATCCCAGAACATCATGTCATAAACTTCAAATAAGAGGGCTGTCCGGAAAGTATCAAGCCATAGTTAATACAATGAGAATGTTTACATGGCTGGATACTTTCCGGACAGCCCTTGTATACACAAATTTATTTATTTATTTTTTTAAAAAGACTATTTGGAGAAGGACAGTGGCTCAGCTGAGCCCAGCCTTCCAGCCGTTCCCATCAAGGCACCAGCTATGTTAATGGAACCAGCAGAGACCTTTAAGACCAGCCCAGATGCCAACAGGAGTCACCCAGCTGGTCCATCTGAACAGACCTCCATGAACATGAGGTATAATAAAATCATTGCTGGTTTAAGCTACTAAGTTGGGGTAATTTGTTGCCCAGCAGTGGATAATCAGAACACTGCTCAGGCTCAGTGTATTATGTCTTCATTGTTGTTTTGCAAATATTTTCCAGTGATGGTGTCCCATGGCACGTGCTGAGAAAACCTGATTTTGAAAGTGTAATGCTATGGTCACAGCTTAGCGTTTTTATTAATTTACAAAGATTACAAATGGTCTAAATTAGTGAGGTTTAACTTGGTAACAGTCATTTTATCAAATACCATCATATGTAGGGGACTATGTCAGGTGTAATACATCTGCGGAAATAAGATAGCAGCCCAAACCTCTGAGCCCTTTAATCTCATATCTCCACCCTGTACTCCTGTTCCTAGGAGTAGAGGATTTCAAAAAGCTAAACTCTGCTATCTAGCTGTAGTAAAATCTCTTTAGAGTGTTATAAGATCACAACATCATGAGAAAAAGATCTCTCCAAATGCACCAAAGCCCAGCACACAGCAGATGCTCACTGATAGTACCACGTGGATGTTAATTTCAAATTCAGGAGGGCATCATTCCTTCACTTCTAGATGGTTGATATTTTCTCCCGTTTGTTGATGATTCTGCCAAGTAAGTCCTGTGTAAGCAACAGGGTACCCCTATGGTTTGCTTTAGCTTGTCACACTCCTGATTACAAGTCTTTAGCATCCCCACTGTCTAAGAACTTCTCATTTCTGCAGCTGTGCACATGTGCCCTTCCACAATCCAGCCCCAGCTAGCTTATCTCCCCATCTGCTGCCTGAAACTTAACGTCATTGAATTTTTCATTGTTCCTGGAATGCATCATGTACTCTCATAACTCCATGGCTTTGCCATGCTAGTCCCTTTTCCTTGCATTCATGTCCCTGCTTTTCCACCTAATCCGTGTCTTCTCACCATGGCACCTCCAGCTCCTTTGTTTCTTATGGTAAGTCTTTCAGACTCACCTAGGGGAGTCAGTCAGGCATGTGTACCTCGGTTGTACCTCTGTTACAGCGTTTACCACATTTGATCAAAATTTATCTTCCAGATAAATCTTTGCTATCTTCACTTTCCATTTATGGCAGACGGCTTCCCCTTCCCCACCTCCTCTGTCAAATTCTGAGCTGCTCAGGGGCAGGCAGGACACCTCTGTTACTGTCCTGGCCACAGTGCCTCGCACAGACCACACGCCTGGCAGGCAGGTATCGCATATGTGCTTCTTCCCAGTCTTCTTGCTTATCCCGACTAGTTACCGTTTGTGATCAGGACGCCAGCCACCTGTGGGAGCAAATATTTAAACAGAAAGGAAACAGAGTTGCAAAAGTTCGCTTTTAAATTTTGGTACATTATAACGTGGAGAAAACACCATGGTAGGTGTGGTCATTTGTCCCCGCTGGTGGCAACCACGAGCAAAGCCCTTTCTTCTGTGAGTTATGTGTTCCTGGTGGAGGGCCAAAGACCAATCTGGGGCCAGTCCTGGTTGTTCCCCCAAATTACTGAGCATGTGCCTTGCAATGAGAGGAACAGAGAGGACATACTGGACTCACAGTGTCTGCCAGGTGTCTGAACAATCTTCATTTCGATTGATCCTTTCTTGTTCTGTAACCCCCACCGACATGGTATGTGTTGGAACAATAGATTGACATTGAGCTTCATTTATTTGTTCTTGCCTTCCCTGCCAACTGATGTTGAAGTGCTATGTCTTTATTCTTAATGTAATTTATTGTGAACTTAGCTGAGGTTTTATTTATGTCATTGTGGTTTTATTGTTTTACAGAACAACTTGGTGTGAACACCTCCATGAGAGTCACTTGGTATGAGTTGACTCTGTGGGCAGAAGATGGGTAATTTGTATGAACCTTCTGGTCCCTCAGCATCCTGCAGAGAGAGATGGCTGGGCCAGAGTGCAGCTGTGGGAGTCATGTGGCTGTGCAAAAGCAAAGGGACCTCTCCCTGCTTTTTTCCCCTGCTCACCCCTTCATTGGGCCAGAGACAACCAAACTGTTTGGACTCCAGGCAGCCTAAGCTTTGGTGGCAGATGTGTAAGGGATGCTAGGAGATACCAGCTGCAAAGCACCAGGAAACATGGGCCAAAATATCCTGCAGCAGGGAACCCCATTAAAGCAGGAAGGCTATTGAGGGGCTGTAGTCGCTTGGGAAGGTGACCTTGGCCATGGCTCCCAGGCTGGGTGGGGAAACCAACGTCCCACAGAGCTTGTTGCCAAGCAGCTGAGAGAAAGAACCTGGGATCGCTCATTGGACAATCCCGCCTGTCTCCAAATGCATTTCTGTTCTTATTGTCGCACTACACCAATTGTACCCATAAATCCAAAGTAAGCGAGTTTCTAATAGTCTGATCTTATAAACATGTATCATAAAAATCAGAATCCAACTGGCTTGTATACAGAAGAATAAAATGAGAATTTTAGTAGTTCGTAGCTCAACAGGTAGCACATAGCACAAAGTTTAGGTGTGATAGACATGGAGTTGGAGGAAAAAATCCCAATCTTCAAAGCCCTCTCTCCCATTTTCTTTCCTTTTTATTCTTACTGTCCACAACTATTGTATTGCCTTCAATTCTATGATGCCAGAACAATAATGTATCAACATGGATTGTTGAATGTATACATTATAAGGCAGGATGTTATTTGCAGTGGTAGAATACATACAGTTACAGCACATATTCACCTGCACAAACAAGCTAAGGTGATGTCAGGAAGAGTGTTAACTCTAACTAAAACACCCTGTAGCAGAAGAGACTGGTGCTTGGCCCACGTTCTCTGGGCGCTGCCCTCGTAGTGTGTTTTGACTGACTGCAACCGCCAGCATGAGCTTCTCTGCAGACAGGATTTTTCTAATGGCCACGTCCGTTCTGCTTCTGTGTGCGGCAGACAGAAGTACCAAAAAATTAATGATACAGAAGTATCAAAAAATTAATGCCTCCTGAGACCAGCCCCCAATAAATGAGTGATGGGGACACCCCTGCCTCTTAAGGAACAATTTTGAGGCACAATTCTGCACTGATTCTCAAGACATTCCTAGTGAGATTATGTTCCAGTTACTCCCGGTGGTAACTTTCTTGGTGACAACACCCTCTGTTTTCTGCCTGTTCTTCTGTCTCCTCCTCCATCTGCTGTGGGTGTTTCATGAGATTCTCTCCCAAATAAACTACTCGTCCCCTCATTATTTTCTCTTGGTCTGCCTCTGGGGGAAGCCAAACCAAGGTGTGCTCAGTGACAAATTATGTCTAAGAGCCCATGTGTCTTGAAAGAGACCCCATAATCTAAAGCAGTTGTGTGAAGTTACTGAAGATGAAGTGACTAAAATACCAACTTTAAGAAGAAATCCAGCAACCTGGACTAATAATGGTCCCAATATACCCAAAATATACCCAGCTGCAAGGAAGAGACGCTTTGTGGAATTGCTCCCATGGAGCACCTTGCAGATGGCTTCCTCTTCAGGGTCTGGTCTCGGCCTATAACTCTCCTGGATCTTTCGTGGCCCCCGCAGTTGGGAGTGGGGAGGGCAGGGTACTCCCTTCCCAGCACTAAGAAGGCTCGGAGGGAGCCCATGGCTTGTGCATCCTTCCCTGTCCCTCTTCATTTCTCATTTTTGTCCCCAAGGTACATGTGGTTGTAGAAGGAATGTGCAACGAACACCTTTTGAAGAGACCACATGCCCACTAGCGGAGAAAGTTAAAGGACCTTAACTTGCATTTTGTATTTGAACCTAAAAATAGGGATATGGAATTATAGAAACTCAGTTTTAGGAAGGACCTTGAGGATCTCTAGCCCAAAGCTCCATCTCATACCTCCATACCTCCCTGATGTGCTGTCACATAGCAGGTAATCAGCAAATATCCTCTGAGTGTCTATTTGAATTAATTAAGTGTCCTTCTGACAAGTGTGACTGCAGCTCATGATTGAGAGATGGCTCTCTTCCAGGACAGTCCTCTCCATGGCACAGATCTCAGTCAGCAACCTTCTGCCCTCCGGTGGCTGCAATTCAGTCATCCTAATTCTGCTACTTAAAATCCTACAAAAGAGAACTCAAGGCAGCTCCACCCTTCAGCTATACCCTCTTTAATCTGTTTTCCTAGAAACACATTCACTAGTCTTTAGCTGTACTTCATGGTCCTGCTTAGGTGACTTGCTCTTGTGTCATTTTTGCCAGAGCCCTCTGAACAGACCTGCCCATCCTCAATTTTCCTTAAGTGTGGCTCCAAGTGTGGAGTGGAAGGCGCCAAGGATGATGCTGGACTTCTAGCTTGTGGATAGTGGAACCATTCACAAGGAACAGAGAATGCTGAAGTAGGACCAAGTTCAGGCATGAGATTGACAGGCTTGGCTTTGGATGTGTTGACTTTGAGATATATCTTTGAGAGGATCCGAGAAAAAATATGACATATATATTTGGATATGTTAGTTCTAAACTTCAGAGGAGAGGTCTCAACTGGAGAGAGAAATTTGTAAATCATCTGCAAATAGGTGATAATGGATGTGATAATTAAGAAATATAGCATGTAAGAATGAGGAGAGCAGAGGCCCTTAGACAAGGTCTTGATGAAATCTCACATTTATTGTCTGAGTGGAGGAAAATGAATTTACAAAAAAATTAGAGAAGGGTCAACCAGAGGGGTCGGAGGAACTCCAGGAGATTACTGGATCACAGAAACTAAAAGAAAAGAGTATTTTGAAAATAAGGGACTGGCAAGTACTGAGGAACATCGCTGAGAAGCCCAGTCAGAGGCTCAGAGATACCCTAGTGGTACGGAGGACTTCGATCAGCTACGCAAGGTCGTCTGAGGAGGTGAATGGAAAATCCCGAGCTTCGATGTCTGTGTAGGTCAACTACTGACATTCTAAAACTGGCTCTAAAATCAGATCCCACAGAGAAATTGCCTGGATATTTACATCCTGGCAACACCATCTGAATCAAAATGTAAACTACTGTGATTGTTTTGGAGGCAGGAAGGCTTTATTGTTTATGAATTCTGGTGCACGTAGGAATATGTTAGTTGTCCAGCCAACATTCCCAAATTGTGCTGGTCATTCCTCTGTGCAGAAGCCTCCCATGGCTGCCTTTGCTCACAGCATAGTACGTTGTAGAAGCCTTCTGCAGCTGCTGCCCCCTTTCCTGCCTTAGCCCCGGTAGCTGCCTGCATCCCCACGGGGTGCAGAGCCGCACCCCACTCGCTCCCAACTCTCTGCACTTGCTCTTCCTTTCCTTCTTGAGGCTGTGCATCAGCTCCTGCAGCGCTGCTGTAACACAGGCCATAGATTTAGTGCTTCAGGCTACACACGTTTGTCGTCTCACAGTTCTGTAGCTCAGAAGCCCAGATACAGTGTGCACAACGGGTCCTCAGGTTAGACTCTCGCAAGCTGAAACCCAGGTGTTGGAAAGGATCCATGTCTTTCAGAAGGCTCCGGGAGTGAATCACTTCCATGCTCGTTCCGGTCACTGGCTAAATTCAAGTCACTTGCAGTTGAAAGACTGAGGCGTTCAGTCCCTCGCTGGCTTTCAGCGGGGACCAGTCTTTGCTTCTAGAGGCTGTCCACGTTCCTTCTCATTGCTTCCCATGGCCCCACCCCACCAGCAGTGGCAGCTTGAATCCCCCCCAGGTTTCAGATCTGTGCAACTTCTCCTCTCCCACATTTCTTAACATCCAGCCAGAGAAAAGTTCTCTGCTTTTAAGGGCTCTTGTGATTAACTTGGGTCAACTCAGATAATCCCAAATAATCTGTCTGAAGATCTGTAGCTTTAATTAAATTTACATCCCTTTTGCCAGGTTGGGTGCCATCTGCAGGTCCTGGGGGTGAGGGTGTGGGCCTGCGGAGGGATTATTCTGCCTCCGTAACTGCCTTTCTTCCTCTTCCTCCCCTGCGTGTGTCTACTTGGCCTTCAAGTCCCAGCACCAGTGTCATCTCCTCTCTGAACGTTCCACTGCTGTCCTCACTGCCAGGAAGAGCCAGCTGCTCCCTGTCTGTGCTTCCGCAGCTATACTTCCAGTTTACCACATTGTGTCATCACCGTGGTGCATTTGCCTGTCACGGAGCCACAGATGTTCTGAGGACAGAGACGGTGGCTCACTTGTCTGCATCTCTCCACTGCTAACTGTGAGCCTGGCACGTTGCAGGGGCGCTCGGTTCATTTCACTGAATGTGTGTTTGCAACTTATATTCTAAAATATCCTATTTCAACGACATCTTACCTCTTCCTCTTCCCAACGTGCCCTGTGTTTTCTGTCTCCTTCCTTCCCACGACTCCACATTCATCAGGAGTGTGACACTGCCTCTGTTCCCCCTCACGGAGGATGTGGATCTGGGTCCTGAGTTTCCATCTGGGGCTTTAGTCAGCCCGGCATCTCCCTCCACCCCAAATTCCCTGTGTCCAGCAGCAGAGAATGAGGATCTGCAAACCCCTGTTGAGTAACCTGTGCCTGTCTTTTCCTTGGGAGTTTTATTTAATGCTTCCAACAACCTCTTACGATGGGTATGGGCACCCCCTCCCCGTTTTAGATAAGGACTTTGAGTTACGGAGCGAGGAAGGGGCTGTCTGAGCTCTTACCACGCAGGTGGGCAAGTGGGCTCTGGGAACCTAGGCTCCAGTTTTCAGGGCCCATGGCTCCTTTTTCCGTCTGTGTCGCCTCAACTTGTATTCTTTTCACGTCATTCTCTCTGCCCCCAGAGGCCCCATGGACATGCTTCCTGTCATCTTTGTCACTGCCAGGGAAGTGTGCAGCTCAGAGATGCTCCTTGTCCTCCTCTATGGTGCCTCGTGGCTCCTGGTTCATTGACTCAGGTTCCAGCTCCTCCATCCCAGTGGGGACTCTCAGATCTGTCTGGTTTACCGTGGTCCCCACATCTCATCACAACAGACTGGTTTCCGTGCCTTGCGTGACGAATCTCGCATGTCAGGGCACAGTTAGAGGGAAGTGTGAGGTGCACACAATCCAAGTGGAGGCCTCCCTGGTCTCCTCAGAGAAGCCGTGGGTGTGACCAGAGCAGCCTGTGTACAGAAAGGAGGAAGTGTCCAGGGAGAGGGAAGGGAAAAGAACAAAAGCAGAGAAGGGAGCAGATTTTGCCTTAAGATCTGAGGCAGCAGCCCCTGTTTGCGTCTGGAAGGAGAATGGTACCTCAGGTCTGTCATAAAAGTTTTATTCTCGTTTAAATTCTAAACCTCCTTTATAACGGGCAACTTTGGAAAGGTTTTTTCTTTGTGGCTTTTTTTTTTTTTTTTTTTTTACTTTTTCATTTTTTAATGTAAGTAACAAATTTTTAGATTTTTAAAAGCTATTTTTTAAAAATTTGGTTAAATTGTCCTAGAACTTATGTACCAGTTGGGTCATCTACATAGTTCACTATATCTTCGTGGGCTTTTATGATCTGTTGGGCATCCTTCACCCATCTCTTGAAGTAAATGCCTGCAGGGTTGTCGCAAGGAAGAAATGAAATAACGAGTGTGAAGTGTCTGGCAGGTAGAAGCCCCCAGGAAGTGCTAATTTGCCAGTAAGATACTTCTAGGAGATAATGCCTTAATCCAAAACATATATTCAAGAGGTAGGAATTGGAGGCAAAGTGGCTGGCCAGCAGGGAAACATTTTTGGACATGGAGTCTTTTGGATCCTTTTAAAATGTAATGGTACCAGGAAGACAGTGATCTGTTTGGTTTTTCTTTCATTTGATGAGTTCAAGACAGTGTAACGAATGAACTGCAGGCCCATTTCTTTCTGTCGTCTTCACCAATTCTCTTTGAAAAGTTAAAAAGAGGAAAAACAAGGATGTGAACAAACAATTTGCCTTCTACCATATGATGGAATAGAAATGTAGGCATTCCAACAACCACCAGGGACATGCGGGACCCAGTTGAAGTGGGATGCCATGGCCAAGGGGACGTGGTCCAGCACCAAGACAGCACTCAAAATCCATTCTTCTCCCGAGTTTCTCAATCACCAGGAAGGAGGGAAATAGTCTGTTGTGTTATTGCTTAGAATCTTCTCCCACTTGCTACTCATCTCCCTCATGCCTCAGGCCCTTGTTCTTTCTCTTCTAAACTCCATCATTACCTCCTCCCCAGAGGCTAGCCGCTGTCCCTGTCCCTCCCCGCCTCTCCAGTGTCAACACTTTCTGTTCACTCTTCAGACTCTGCATCTCAGACCCCAGCTGATGGTGACAGAGCCCTGAGTAAAGTTCTGCGTGGTGAGAAACAAACGAGGCAAAGTGCACGAGCCGCTTGCGTCTGCAGAAGGAAAGGATGTGTTGGGGAGAGTCACATTTGTCTCCCCCCACACGGTAGGGACTTATCCTGGCTGGAGGTCACGGCCAGCTGGAGTCACGTGTCAGTCCTGCTCACCTGCCAGGAGGCTGCAATAAAGGCATCTGTGGAGCATCAGTTTGGTGGCTGTTGGCATATTTTCTCCATCCAAGGTGCCGTGCCAGCCACTGAGGCGATCCAGAGACTTTGCACACTGGCGCATCCTGGTCAACCCCAGGCCGGAGAGCACAGTGAGTTTTCGGAGCCTCCTGGGTGTACCAGCCTCAGAACTCGCTCAGAGCAATGTGAGATCACAGGCAAATATTGAGGTCAGGTACATCATTGTACCTAAACTTCAATATTTAACTTGAAGGGACATTATTTAGCTTTGTGCCACAGGGTCTTAGGTAAAGCCAGAGACTTCATGAATCATGAATTTATGGCTGACACAAGTTTTGAAGGAATTGTAAGATACTAGAATCAGGTTCTAAAATGATTTCAATTGGCTGGATAATAGAGCTAATCTAAGAAGCTTAAATTGAAGAGAGATGAGTGTAATTTCTTGAGTACAATCCCGGGGAAAGTTCTAGCTGCCACGTCCAAGAATGAGGGTAGAAGATACCATTTGGAATCAGCGCACAGAACAATGACAAGGGTTTCATTTAGCTCTTGGTGCACTGATGGCCCTTTGTTAGCGCGATGCAGCACAATCTGAGCCATCCTTGATCCTCACGGAACTGACCAGCTGCCTCTGGAATGTTTTTTAAGTTCTCTCTGTTGCGCTTGAAGAGAAACATTTGCCAAGTGGGGCTTGTTTAGTTGAGAGCATGCTGAGTGGAAGGGACAGGACCGAGTCTATGCTGAGTGAGGGCGGGCTTGGGTAGAGACTGAAAGGCCATCTGAGGGGTGGTCACTGGGCAGCGGGTGCAGTCTGACTTGGCTGGGTCCATAGGGAGGTAGGACTAATTGTGGTTGATATAAAAAAGTAGATTTTAGTTTACAAGGTAACTTATAAATGGCATTTGTGTATCAACTGAGATTTTTCTGCCCATTTGGTTTGTCAGAAACCTGTTCCTTGGCAGGTGGAAATGTAATGTTCTCCTGGAATGTGTGGACTCCCTCTTGCATGGTCCCAGACAATTCCTGTACAAGGCGTTGTGTTCATAGAAGGCTTTACTGAGGACCTGGAGAGATGAAGATACTGAAATCACAGCATTTAAGAAAAGATACATAAAGTCCAGTGCTGTAGTCCTGTTCTAACTATTCCTTTGTCACTTCTGGCAGCACTGCACCTTTGTGCTCCGCAGTCCTCCCTCCCCTGCGTCTCCTCCTCTCTGCCCCTCCCTTGCACATAGAGATATCTGGCTGTGTCTTGTCTTGTTTCCCACCAACCACTGTCCCAGCGTCTTCCTCAGGTAAGGGGCTTATCAGGGTTTGCCTGAGTGGACTGCGACCTCCCTACCAGGATCTCCAGTGCCCCCTGAGGCTGATCCATTGTTGGACCCCAGGACATTTACAGGGTGAATTCTGTGGGAATGAGATAGACTGAGTTAGGAAGTTCCTTCTCCTCAAGCTGGGACCAAGGGGAAGTGCTTATACCTCATCTGAAGGGCCAGCCGCCTGGAATCTGGTAGTTGTGCTTCAGGCTTCTATTGTAGGATGGGACCTGGGGAGTCTCCTAAATGGCCCTTTGAGTTCTGACCTGCTGTTATTTGCTAATTCGTGCTGAGTTGTACGTGGCTGATGATTGCTTTGTGTGGGCCTCAAAGCAAGTTGGTGGAGGCCACTGTCATGTCCATTTCAACGATTTGCTCCACAGGTATTTGTTGAGCCTCCCTGTGTGCCTTTGATAGTTCAGGGAATGCTGTAGAGTAAAGCAATATGACATACTGCCCTCATGGAAGTGATATAACACCATATTGGGCAGGAGGGATTGAGGTGGGTCTTTCGGGAAGACCCGTGGTGAGTATTTGTTGGGAAAGAAACTTAGTGGTACCTGGACTTACTGCATGGAAGGAGCTAGGTGTTTGTGACTTGAGGCATTGTTCATTGTAGGCATGCGTGTCCAGACTCCCTTCTTTCCTGATTGGGACACAAGATTAAGACCACACTGACTAAGATTTCTCAACGTCTGGTATCTTCTTTGTACTGTACTCTGTGGTGGTTTAGTGATCATGCACCCGAGTTTTATCATTATCAGTAATATTCACATTCACAGGCCTACAGCTTGAGAGAGTTGACATTGTCATATGGGTCAGGGCTTACTAACAGGTTAACAGAGTAGAAAGTGACAGATTGCCTTGGAGAGAAACCCCCTTCTCAACCCCCTAGAAACATGGCGCACGCAGCCCATTGGCAACAGGATTCCCAGAAGTTGGGAGTAGTAGTTGGGAGTTGGGAGTCTGATTCCCAGTTGTTGGAGTATTTCGTAGTAAGGGAGTGTAGTGAGGAGAAATAACAAACCCAGGTGGAAAGTATCCTCTTTGTCTCAGGTAAGCGAAATACAATGAAATAGTTAATCTTTAGGTTTCTAGAACGTAAAAATGGCAATGTTGCTTGATTGGAAGAAAGAGAGGCTGTGGCCTGGGGAGGGGAAGTAGCTTTTTAAAGGTGCATTAGTCAGGCTTTGGTGCAAAAATTCCTCTAGGTATTTTAGTAGGAAAAGATTCACTCCAAGGGCGCAGTGCTTACAAACTCATCTGCCGAGCTGGAGCAGTGGTTCTAGGCTGCACGGCAGGAATGATGCCTTTAGTATGAGCTGTAGGTGCAGGATGCTTCACTTCCATGGGCCCCTTCCTAGGCTCCGGGAGGACCCCTAGCAATTTTGTATTGAAAATGTACATTCCTTTGCTTAAAGAGCCTTCTGAATTATATGAGTAAGTATGGACCCAGAAAAGTTAGGGTTGGCCCTGCTCCCAGGACAAGAAAGAGCCAGTCACCTTGCTACTGTCTCTGGAGCCATAGCTGGAGTTAGGAGTCTAAGATCTTCCCCCATAATAACTAGGGTGCAGAAATGAAGTCACTAGACTAGGCAGTGTCCTCTGTCACTGTTAAGATTGGCTTTTAGTCCCCAGGAAGGAAGGAGAAGAATGGACACTGAAAAGCTGTTTAAAGAAAACTTCGTGACCTAATGATCTTGCTTCCTAGGAGAAAACGCAAACAGAGCAGAAAGATCGCTCCACGTTCTTTTCCTTTTATCCCTATGAAATGTCCCCCTCTGAAGCAGGAAGCAATGCTGGAGATGTTAGTGTGTTGCTGGGCCAGCTTTCTTTTGGTTGGTTTTGCAAGATGTATCTTGTTCCGTTTGTATTAGTTTCCTAGGGCAGCTGTGACCATTACTACACACTTGGTGGCTTAACACGACAGAGTTATCCTCTCACAGTTCTGGAGTCAGGAAGTCTCAAATCACAGGGTGGAAACATCAAGGTGTTGGCAGGGCTGCGCTGCATTCAGAGTCTCTAGGGGAGGGTCCGTTCCTTGTTTCTTCCGGCTCCTGGTGGCTGCCGGCATTCCTAGACACGTGGCTGCATCACTCCAGTCTCTGCCTCCATGGTGACATTGCTGCCTCCTCATCCGTCTGTGCCCAGCAAATGTCCCTCAGCCACCCTCTTACAAAGATACACGTGATGGCATTTATAGCCCACCCAGGTAATCCAGGAGAATCTCCCCACATTAAGAGCTTTGATTTGCTCACATTTGCAGGTACCTTTTCCAAATAAGGTAATATTTATAGGTTCTAGGATTAGGGCTTGGTACCTTTGCAGCCCTCACTCGCCACTACACCATTCTTTGACTAGCATCCTTTCTGTGCTCTATTTTTCGGGAGTGTCTCTTGCAAGTGACTTAAAGTTGTTTTTCTTTTTTTAAAGAATCTGGCAGTCTTTATATTTTAATCAGCATACTTAACTCACTTACATTTACCAAAATTACTAACTTACTTACCTTTAAACCAACCAACCATCTTGCTAATTGTTTTCTATTTGTTCTACCATTTTATGTTCCACCCCCCCCAAATGTCTTGCCTTCTTTTGAATGAATACAATATTTTTACATCCACCACACTTCCCTAAGTTCCATATGTGTGCTTTTACATCCTGACAACTAATTTGCGTCCAGAATCTTAGCTGCGAAGGCCTGGGGACAGCGTATCGTTCTGCTGTTCCACCCGCCGCCGCGTAGAAGAACAAAAGGCAGTGGAGGCAGGCACTCCGCCGCGTGTCCAGCGCACATGGCGAGTTCACCGTGCTGTGGCTTTTCCCACTTTCTCCTGTCACTGTCACACAGCATGAGTCACACTGTGTGTTCACAGGCTTTCCAGAACAGAGTGCAGCTTGGGGGCCCACGTGGATGCATATGACCCCAGGAGTTGAACTTGGCAAAAGATAAACGTAAGCATCGTGATACCTTTATATTTTTGTGATATTAACACTTCAGTAGTTCGCAGACTGGGCTGAACTGGGGAAATGATTGCATGGCTTGTGTTTTGATTTTGAAGGACTGTCAGAAAGTCTAGTGAGGTGATTAACAAAAGAGAATAGACAACACGGATCAGTAAAAGAAATTTAAAAATCTTTCCATCAGTACATGATCTGTGCAGACTGATAAGATACAGGCATCTGGTTGGATAAGGATGAAAATATACTTTCTTTATCCTATCGCTGATTAGTTCCGCCTCCATTTTGGATGAAAATATACCATCACAATTTAGAGTCATACCTAATTTTAATTGTAGTTGTAAAGTAGATGGGAGTGGACTACAGCAGGGAGGGGCAGAATTAGATCCACGCTCAGTTTTGTTCCAAGACAGTTTGGCACAGAAATCACAGCCTGAAATGGAACATCTCATTGTGATTCCTTGTGTGCTAGCGATAGAGGCTGAATAGACAATTTGCCTTAAAATACAGTCCGGGAAGGGAGTAAATGTGGGGACAGTTGCTGCTACCCAGAGAGCAAACAGACTTCTGAAACCGCCTAATGATCTGTGCAAAATGAATCAGAGTGGTCTTCGCCAACTCCGGTATTTTCCTGTGCTGAGTTTTAGTTAAGCAACTCCGGGAATGGTATACATTTAAGTAGCTTTCCAAAGACAGCTCTGTGGAATACAGCCTGCCCAGAGCCACTGCTCTGTGGAGTTCGCAATGAGGAGATTCCCTCAGAGTCCACATATGAGCCTCTGTTCACTCACACTTTGAACACTTGGAGTAGGTTTTCCAGAATTTAATAGGTGTTTCGAGATCTTGATTTGTCTTATTGGCATTAGGAATTGTGTGCTAAATAGTTGTCGCCTGCCAGCTAAAAAGAAGTTGCCAGTAGTGAGAACAGTTTATATGACATGTCCTGGGACATTAGTTTGAGAGAGAGTTCTCTCAGCCAAGATGCATTCCCAGTAACCTACTTCTATACTCTATGTTTGGAAGCAGCCAACTTTCAGAAGAGGCTAGTGACAGGTTTGGGGCCAAAAAATTGTAAGAACTCTGAGAAAAGAGTGTCCCTTCATAAATATAAATGCAAAGCCTCAGGAAGAGGTCTGTAGCTTTTTCATTTTTATTGGTTGGAACATGGCTGTGATGTCTGGAAGTACAGCAGCCATTTCATGAAGGTGAGAATGAAAGTCACACATCAAAGGGAACAAAGCAGCAGAAGAAAAAGAATCCAGGTTCTTGTCATCATCCTTGGCCAGCTGCAACAGACCTCAACTCTTTGCCTATAGACTTTGTCTTATTTCTTAAGAAAAGTCAATCGCTGTATGTTAGTTGAGTTTTCTGTTGCATACAGCTGAATGTAATCCTATTTGCTACACTTTGTTGAGTATTTTTACCTTTTCTTATTTCAGACTGTTGTTCTATCATGCGCATACTCCCTCAGTGAGACAGCCCCTCACCCATCTTTCCCTACACATCCTGCCTCCCATTGCCACACTTACCCATGGGCAATCCCTCCCATCCTTATAACACCCCAATGTTTAAAAATGTTTAACATTTTTGTGTGTCTGCATATATATAAAATATATAATTTCAATTACATAATTCCTTTAAAAATACTGGAAGAAAAGTATAATTCATTTGAAAATGAAGGAGTTTCTGTGTAATCCCAAATATGACTGAAAAAATAACACATCGGAATTTGGATTTTTCCCATAATATTTTCATATAAAATTTTGAGGCACATTAAAGTGGAAAAATTGTGAAATCTCATACATTACCACATAAATCCAAGAGTTGACATTTCACTGTATTCATGTTAGTGCATGACTCTTGCTCTGTCACCGCTTGAGAGTTGTGATCATCTAGAGCCACTCCCAATAGATAGGTAGATTTCCATGTTAGTAAGTATTAGGAATCTTTAAGAAAGGTATTAATATATTTGTAGCTCTGCCATGTTCCTGCCACAGAGATAGATTTGGTCTTGTTTGGACGTGAGACTCCCAAGCTTGGGGAAGGACATTACTCTCCTACCCCTTCTAAAGCACAATTTTGATGTGATCCGTCCTGAACAGGATCCTCAATGATAACTTGCTGGAAACGCACATGCTCAGGTTCTGTTCCTGTGCTGCTAAATCAAAGATGCTGGGTGTGGGCCCAGCAACCTGACTTTAAACAAGTCTCCTATCTTAGTCCATTTGTGCTGCTGTAACAAAATACCAGACACTGGGTAGCTTATAAACGACAGAAATTTGTCACAGTTCTAGAGGCTGCAAAGTCAAGTCAAGAATCAAGTTGTGAGAAGATCTGTGTCTAGTAAAGGACTGCTTCTTGGTTTGCAGAAGGCACCTTCTCACTGTTTCCTCACGTGGTGGAAGGGACAACACCGGTCTCTGGGTCTCTTTTATAGGGACACTAATTCCAGTCATGAGGGCCCACCCTCAAGACCTAATTACCTCCCAAAAGGCCCCATGTCCTAATACGATCACCTTGGGGCTAGGATGTCAACATACACATTTGCAGGTGGGAAGGACACAAAGATCCAGACCATCGCAACTTCCAAGGGGATTCTGATATTCCTTAAAATCTGAGAACCAATATTCTAGAGAAATCTGCACGGTGTCAAGTGGTGGAGGTAGACAGCTTGTATTACATTGTGTATTTCTTCTTATAATTTATATTCTTTGAATTATGCCACACACAATTTTTCCCCTAAAGGCATCATCATTGAAGGACAGTTTGTTACCAAATACGAAAAAAAAGTGCAGTTCTAGCGGTACCAGTGGCTTCTCTGCCCATGTCCTTTGTAGACCAGGTAAACCCCTACTGTCAGGTCATCTTAGATGTTGATTACCTTCATTAGTATAATTGATCTGACTGTCTAGATAAAATGCAAAGCAATGGGCTTGGCAAGTTAATATTTAAACTGTTCCCTCTAAATTGTGAGTGAGCTGGGGACAGGTGTGGCCTTCCTTTCCTGATGAGATAATGTAGGAGGACTCTTGCTTACATATCATTTTCATTTGTCTTTTTCATTTTTGAGCCCCTGCCCAAAGATAGTGAAGAAATGTTTTTAATTCTAGTAACAGCATAATCTAATTCATAGAATGTCAGAAACCTTGATCTAGAAGCTTTTTGCTCAAAGTAAGTGTATATGCACTCCAGAGAGTCATCTGTGTCCTTGTTAAGGTGGAAGGAGCATCTTTAGGAGAACATATAGATGAGAGGGGGAATGAGAAGTATTAGGGAATCTGTGAGAAAGATTTATGCCCAGAACTACCAAGTTTCCTTCAGATCGACATGGACTTGGTCACATATGAAACCCCTGGGCTTTATTTTGACCTATCCTAGATTTCTTCCAATCATGGGAGAAGAAGGAAGCTATAATGTCACGATGGGATGACTGAGTGAGTCAGGGTTAGTGGGATCAACGATCTCAGTTTGCCAGGGATTGGAGGATTACTAAAGAAGTAGAATTTGATACGTGATCTTTTAGGACTTTCTAAAACCAGGAAAGTCCCAGGAAAAACTGGGATGTCGGTGAGGGTCAGATGAGGAGCTTGATCTGCGTGAAAATGAGTGTTTCCTAGATCTTTTATTTCTCTATGATGGATGCTCAACCGTGAGGTCCCTCCATTAGCCAGGATGTCTGACCTTAATCTTCGAGGCATCATCAGATCGAAGCACGGGTGTTTGTAAGTGGGACATAGCAGAACATTAGGCTAAGGAAACCAAGGACTGAGGCTTGTAAAGGGCCATAACTTTCTCCCTTCCATGGAGAAAAGCAGCAGCTTTCACTGTTCATGGCTTCGTGACAGTGAGCGTGGAAACAACACTGGAGGCAGATGGGTGCAGGTGATCTGCATATTGCTGACCTGGTGGCTCTGTTTCATGAATACACACAGATCCCTTCCAGCCCCTCCTAGGATGCCTTTAAAAAGGCAGTTTTATTTTGATTTGCAAGTCTTAGATCCAAGCTGTGGCTCCACCACTTACTGGCTGTAAGACCAAGGCAATTGGCTTAATTAACTCCATTGCTCCTCAGTTTCCTCTTCCTCTGTCAAATGAGAATAGAACCACCCATCTAACGGAATTGATTCAATGAGACAGTGACAGTGGATATGATGGTGCTTTGCTGACTCTGAAGTCACTTATAAAAAGAGTGTGGCTCACTAAGCTAAGCAGCACAGTAATCATTTCATTTTAGATGCATGAAAACATGATTGGGATCTTAGTTGCAGTGATCATGTATGTATTTTGTGTGTAGTATAGCGTCAAGAGCATGTGAGGTAGTTGTCATTTTTGGTCCATGAAGCGCCATCATTACTGGTCCGAGTATACCCTTCTTTATTTATATTTTAACAATATTATGGGCACTTGCTAACCTACACTCAGCTCAAGAACTACAAAAGTATCAATAATTAATTCACATCCGTCTATGGACTTCTTCCTTATCCTGTCTCCCTGTTTCCCCCAAGACTATGGTCCTGAATTTTATAGATAGTCTTTTAGGACTTGTTTTCTTTCACCCAATATTATGTTACTAAGATTTATCCAAGTGATTTTGTTGCTTTCCCTGGTATATAATATTCCACTGTAGAGCATCACTACAGTTTATTTGCCTATTTTCCTGTCAATGAATTTTGGGCTGTTTCCAGGCTTTTATCATTGGGTACAGTACTACTATGAACACCCTAATACGTGTCTTCTGGGGCACTTAGAAAAGTGCCTGTTGGGTCAATGCTGAGCAGGAGAGCTGCCGGGTCATAGGAAATGTGGATGTTCAACTTCATGAGGTTGAAATTGGTTGTCCAGTGGTGGTACCAATTAACACTTGGATCAGCAACATATGAGATTCCTTTCACTCACATTTTTTTTTTGACATTGCCAGTTGAACTAGGAAGGTTGTAAAATTCTCTCTCATTGTGGTCTTGATTTACTTTTCCCTGATTACTAATGAAGTTGAACATCTCTTGACATGTTCATTGGTCATATGTTTTCCTGTTCTGTAAAGTACGCGTTTTTTTCTCTGTTTTTCTGTATCTTAATTTGTAGGGGATGTATATATATTTCCAGTATTTACATGTGTGTGTGTGTTTTCCACAACACACAGTGTCTTAGCCTGCTGTAGCAAGATGCCATAAACTAGGCAGCTTGGAAACAACAGAAATTTATTTCTCACAGCTCTGGAGGCAGGAAGTCCAAGATCAGGGTGCCAGCGTGGCAGGGCTCTGGTGAGGGCCCTCGTCCCAGTTACAGATTGCGACTTCTTACTGTACCCTCAGAGAGCAGAGCGAGCAAGCTCTCCAATGTCAAAAGACACTAGTCCCACTCATGAGGGCTCCACCTCATAACTACATCTAATCCTAATTATCTCCCGAGGGGCCCACCTTTTAATACTGTCACATTGGGGGGCAGCGTGTCAGCATATGAATTTTAGGGGGACACACACATTCAGTTCCTAACATATACAGAAACACTCCCAATGTATATGTATGTATAATATATATTTATTCCTAATATATATTCCTAATGTTATTCCTTTGTTATTATGTGTTTTGCAACTATCTTCTCACAGGTTGTCCGGCTTTATTTCCACTTTCATTAAAGTATTTTTGGGTGAAGAGTAGTGTTGATTTTAATGTAATAAAAATTATCAACTGTTACTTTTATGGTTAGCTCTCTATCTTCTTTAAGAAACCATTCCTTACATTCAAGGTCAGAAAGATACTCCCCTTCATTTTTTTAAAGTCCTTTTTTCTCTTTTGACATTTATATTCTTAATCCATGTGCAATTGATGATTTTGTGTATAACATGAGCAAGTATTCCAAATTTATTTTGGAACATGATTAAGTGCTTGCTTAAATGTCTGTTCTGTCAAGAAGGTTCATGTGCATAATTCCATCGCCAGGGTCTCATTCTGGCCCGCTAGGGGTATTGGCTTTTCTGCCTGGCAGTCAGTGCTGGGGACAGGTGGAAGCTGGGACTCCGGTGGGTGGCAGCGGCTCTTGTCTATAATTCCCAGTGTTCATACAGTTCTTAATCCCTGGTGACCATGTGTCTCTCAAGAACACCCCGGGTAAATTTTAAAATATATCAAGGCCTAGGTCTTCCCCTGAAGTTTCTGCCATGGACCCCGTGCATCAGTACTTGTCAAAAGCCCCAAGGTGATTTTCATGTAGCTGCAGGGTCCAGAGCAGCTGCTCTCAAGGTTGCGTCAGGAGAGGACTTTGACGTGGGAGCCAGCATCCTGTGCTACTTGCCATCTTAGCAGAAATCCATAGGATGATTTTAAAATTAACTTTTTTTCTCTGAGTATAAATAGAGCACATCCTCAATGCAAAGGAAATGGAAAGCACAGGGAAAAAATTAAGAGTAAATAATAATTCATACTTGTGTAACTGATTATGTGTATTTCTTTCAAGCTTTTTCGTGGCATATTTGATGTATATTTGTGTCATTGAGATCATCTTGAAAATAACTGTGTGAGCATTTCTCTGTAACAGTCATTCTTCTGAATCACTTTCTATGCTGTTTAATGGTCTATCTTAGTATAATTTTATTATATACTGCCCATACATAAACTTCTCTTGTAAAAATCTTATTTCATTCTGGTTAGGGATTTATTATTGTATACGTGATGATTGCGATTGTTATGCTTGGGCAAATAAGAAATCATGTTCTGGGCATTCTATTAATAATTTTGCGTTTAATAGTATAGGGTCCAAAGCCTGTAAGATGTGAGTTCAAATCCCAGCTCTGCCACTTAACAACGTGTGTGATGTTAGGAAAATTATCACACCACTCTTGTCGTTCCTTTCACTACTCTTTATAATGAGGGTAATATTAGTCCTTCCCACATGGAGCTGATGTCAGGTTTAAATGGAGTGATGCATGTGAATGGTTTAGCACAGTCCTGAGTGCACGAGTGCCCACTGCATTTCTCTCCATGCTGTCTCTATGTACCAAATGTCTGGGTAGTAGCAAAGACTGTTCTGCCCCCTTGGCTCAAGGTCCAGTGTGATTTACCTGTCCCAGTTTCTCTTAGTTGTAAATGTTCGCTGGGAGGATGGCAGCTCCTAAGATGGACTCTGTCATTGTCCAGCTCAGTTGCCAAATTCAGAATTTGCAGGAAATCTTTGTGTTTTAGAAGGACAAGGTAAAAAGAAAATATGCCAATCACTCTAACGATGGATGCCACTAGCTGGCTGGCTGACTCGAAGTTAGAATAATTGCTCCCTAGGAAAACACCGCTTCCCTTTCTCCTAGTGAATAGTTTTCTGCAGTTGAGAGGGAAAGCAATTTCTCAACTATGGTACCAGGTGTGTGGACAGCTGCCAACCTGCCTGCTTGATCTCCACGTCCTTTTGGAGCCCACAAAGTGGTAAAGCATAAAGTAACAGCAAACAATGTAAAGCACTGGCATAGCCACCTTTTCTTAGTAGAAAGCAGTGAGGGGACAATGGAGGGACAGAAGAAATGCAGGAAGCAAAGTACTGCTCTGAGTTGGAGTGTTCTGCACAGATTCCGACTGTGCATCTTGCAGAGGTTCCCTCTGGACAGAAGCAGAGCATCTGAGAAGTGTTGGACGTGTCCTGTAGATGGCTAGCTCCTTGTGGGCAGCAGGTTTGGCTTCGTACCTAACTGCTGTGTCTCCAAGACTTTAGAATGGTGCCTGGTATATTGTAAGTGCTCAGAACACCTGTGGTATAGATTTCCTTCTACTGTGTGTTATCGCACCCAAGGACCGGTTAAAAGAATTGCTTTTCTGAATCTAATTGGGCCGGCAAGGAGGACCTAGTGAGGAGGAATCTTGGAGAAAGGACCAATGTCACTGGAACTCCTGAGCCACAGGGTAGCAGCCTGGACATAGCTAAGTGGGCAGAGGAGGCTTAGGAGAGCAGATTTCAAAAAAGGCAAATGTAACCATGGTAATGAACTTGGGACCAGAAGCAGGAAGATGGCAGATCCAAGGTGGAGGGAGGCACTTAGGAATAGAATTTTGAATCTCTAGTCATGACCCCAGGGAAGAAGATCAGAGAAATGATTTAAAGAGACAAATGTGGGTACATAGCAAACTTTCCAGGAATCTAGGTTTCAACTACTTCCTATAAAAGCTGGGAGGCAGGATATGCAGATAACTGTGGAACAGTGACAAGGACCACAAGGTGGTGTCAGGAAACCTGAAGTGAGAAGGAGTGGAGGTTGCAAAATGTGTGGTAGCCAATGCAAGTGTTTTTTGCTAGGAAGAGCTGTTTGGTTGCTTGGATTTGACTGAACTGTGGTCTATGTGCCAGCAGCAGTGACTACCTGGGAAACTGTTAGGTATGCAAATTATCAGCTCCATCCCAGGCCTATTGAGTTAGACCTCAGGGTGGGGCCAGCATTGTATGTTTTTATAAACCCTCTAGGAAATTCTGGCGCTCACTAAAGTTAGAGATCCACTAGATTGGAACATTAATCCTCAACCCTCGACACATTAAAGTCATCCGGGAAGCTTGCAGAGGAAAAGATGTCCAGGTCTTACCCCAACCAGTTAAAACATTCTTTGGAGTGAGGCCTGCCATGGGTGTATTTTAAACCTCTAGGTAGAACTAATATGCAAACAGGGCCAGCACCAAACTCAGGTACAGGGTGCAGAAGTATGATCATCCCCAGGTGTTACAGCAAGTGTTACAGCGACCGGTCCCAAAGGAATAACCGAGCGGCACACAGAGAGTTGGAGAGTCAGCATTTATTCTCGGTGGCGGGCCCAGAGGAGACAAGTCTCCAAATTCTGAGCCCCACTTTCTCATTTTTGTCAGGTTTTATACTTTTTTGGGGGTTAGATATATCCAATAGCATACATGCATAAATGGTTAACCAATTAGCAATAGGATTTAAAAGATAGTCAATTAGCAGCACTTCTTACAAGCAGTAAAGTTATAACAGGCTCATAACTTTGCTTAACTGTTTTGCGGTTAAGCAAACAGGTGCATAATTCTACTTAGCTGCTTTTGTGGTTTTAAGCGGAATTAGCATTGAAATTTCCCCAACACGGGGAGCTGATTAGAAATGCAGAATCCTGGGCCCTCCTTGCTTGCATCAGAATTTGCATTTTACTAAGATCCCCATGTGACTCACAGGCACATTACCATTTGAGAAGTGTTTGTATAAGATAAAAGTTACAGGAAAGAAATCAGAATTTGTACTTTCCCTCCACCTTTGTTGAATAATTTTCTGACATCCTTTAAAGAAGAAAAGTGTGGTACAGGGAAAGTTTGGATAAACTCAACCGTATGTGAATCATGAAGCAGTTAAGGTTCAAGGTCAAAGAAAGGCAGGCTCCAGGCAGGCCACAGGAGTGAGAACTGCACGCTCCGTATGACTTAGGTGCCGGGGTGGCCCGTATTTCTTTGACCATCACTCATGCGCATTACTGGACTGCTTAGCAAAATGGACAGACAGAACAAATCCACCAGGTCAAATTCAGGGCCAGCAACCAATCTGTGATCTCAGGCCTTGGGACGAGTTGGTGAGTGTGAAGATAAGTCTGCTCTGCAAGTGGAGAGACATACTCTGTCCTCTCCCCTTGAGAAGTCTTGGAGAATGGGAGCAGTGGTCAGAGTCCGGGGGTGGGTGTGAATCTCCAGAACTTCAAAAGGGAAAGACCTTGGGAATAACGAATGAACTTGATTTGATTCCCTGGCAGGATTCCACTGAAGACTGCCAGACTGACATCTTATCAACACGTAGACAGAAAAAAGGCCCTGGAAGCCATTCAAGGTTAATGAAGTAATGAGATTATTCATCTGATTTCTTCCCTTTTGTGATGGAAGGTAGAGAAATGTGGTAGATACAAGTGTCTTGATTTTTATAAGGCATGACAGATGTTCCTTGTTTTGGTGTATTCATTACGTGCCAGAGGAAACAGCATAGACTGATTGTTCCTGCGGTGTTTTGGGGATTCTAACTGGGTAAGTGACCACACGCGTACCCATTAATGCCGATGAATGCACCAAAGTCACTGGTCTCTGGTAGAAGCCTCCAGGACCCTAAAGTAGTCTCCATAATCTTCTAGAATATTATCAGTACCTTGAGGATTGGCAAAGTCAGGCTTATCACCAGCACGGAGGTTGGGGGAGTAGGGAACAGGTATGAGTATCAGGATCTAAACAGACACTGTAGAAAGGGCGTGATAAAGCAAATTTTCCAATAGGATAAATTATAGAGAAAAAGCGTCAAATAGGAAGTAATACAGCATCAGCACCAGCCAGAGGGATGATGGGATTTCAGCGCATGCAGCTAATTGTTTTGTTTATGTGCTGCCAAGTGCACTGCGGGACCGCTTGGGCTGCACTGACTGTGCTGACGGCAACAGAGCGATTCTTCTTCCCCACGTGGGACCCCGGCCCCCACTTCCCATGCTGTTTTAAATTATTTTGTTCAGTTTTGATTAGCACATTTTGAGAGTGAAGTTAATATTCAGTTACAAGTTCATATAGAGTCAGCTGGTTAAGGAAAAGACAGGAATTCATGTCCTACTCCCGCTGTAATGATGAAGATTCAGAGATGCCAGGGGGGCGTGGGTCGTCTGAGATTGCAGGTCCGTAAGTGGTGGCGCTCGGTGCTGTCACTCAGGCCTTGCCTTCCCACTCCAACGCCCCCGTCTTCTCGCTCCTTCAGGTGGAAGTGATTCTGATTCAGAGTACCAGGCTGTCTGTATCAAGTTTGTACTTCACTTTCCAAGAATGTTCATCTTCTGATGAAAAGAAACCCCGTGGGATAGAAGTAGCCCCCTTACTGCTGAGGCTGAGTGTAAAATGTGCACCGCACTGTCCTCTTCCTCTTCATTACCTGAGTCTTGTTTGTCCCCAACGTCCCAGCTCCCGTCCTTCTTGAGAGGGAGTCGCTGCATCCACTCAGCAGAACAGGCTCCCTGGCCCTCCTCGGATCTCCTCAAGCTCGGCCCCCGCATCTGTTCATTCTTGCTGGCACTGACTCACTCACAGATATTTGCGGGGTGCTTCCTACGTGTCACGCATTGTAAGTGCGAGGATGTCACTGCGAGCAAAGCAGACACTCTCTGATCCCCCGGATCTCACTGCGTAAGGGCACTGACAAACACGAGAAAGCAGATCTAAAAGGTCGGGTCATCTTAAGTGTTGTAAAGGAAAATAAAGCAGGTTCATGGAGTCACTGGGTTGCTGGGTGGTGACTGTCCTTTTAGAAATAGTCAGGAAAGATCTCAGGCATGATGGTGTTTAGGAAGAAACTGGAAGTAAATGAGGAAATTGAGTCACGTGTGTGTTTATGGGAAGAGTGTTCTGGGCAAGAGAGTTGCTCAGGCTTTGAGGTGGGGTCCGCCTGGTGTGGTTGAAGGAGACTGGGACACAGAGACCTGCGTCACTGGAGGGGAGTGGGTGTTAGCTGTGCTGCCTGGTATTAATGATACCTGCTCTGTGGCTACAGACACACTGGGCCTCAACTACTGAGTTGGAGATTAGGGTTATAGAAGATGATTACAACTGCATTTTGAGGACTAAATAAATCAGTATATATTTATCCGAAGTATGCATTGTACTGTATATAATATGCATAAAGTATATATGTAAACAACAGTTCCTTAAACATAGTGTTATAGAAGTTTTAATTTTTATCACTATGACTATGGTGATCATTATCTGGGCATCCAAGGCAGAACAAAGGCCTTTGGCAGTAGCTGTTTCCGATTCTAAATGGAATGGCTTTCACCGCTCCTCACGCCAGGTTGTACATTTGAATAATTGGGAAAGGCTCTTAAGTAATTTCTTTGTGAAAGAAATAATTTCTACCACATGGCCAGAACACAGCCTGGCTTGCTCATGTGCCATTTTATGGATTTTGTTTCCACGTCTGGAACATGAAAGCACAGAACACAACTTTATTTTTAAAACAAAATATAACAACCACGATGATGTTGATGTTCGTGGTAGTGGCAGTGGTGGTCATAACAGCTATCGTGTACAAAAAGTTAACCATTTGCTGAGTACTGTTGCAAGTCCTTTGCAGGGGTTTTCTCTCTTAAC
>NW_012151952.1:1642427-1643432 GCF_000956105.1 Propithecus coquereli | reverse complement strand
TCTTACACTGCTGGTGGGACTGCAAATTAGTGCAACCTCTGTGGAAAAGAATTTGGAGATACCTAAGAGCTAAAAGCAGACTACTCTTTATTTAAGCAAATATTTATTCTTTATTTTCTCCTTCCTTTCTCGACTTTGCTGTTTTTGATAAATAACTTAATGAGTAAATTCCTGAGAGTTGTCAGGTCTCAACTTCAATTATGAAGGGGGAAAAAAGCATGAGTGCTATGACAGTTCCTTTTCTATGACACAACATAATACCTCTGGGTTTTTAATATGCATGTCAGATATGGCTGCAGTTGTGAACTAGAGCGTGTTACTTTTAACAAGTTGGATTGTCTACATCTTTCTCTAACTTAGGACTCCATGAAATAAACTGTAACTAAAGGGGGAAAAACAACTAAAAATATTTATTGCAGAAAATAAAAAAGTTAACCAAAGTATTTTATTGATACATTCTTGGACAATATCACAGAATTGAAAGAGAATGGAAAGAGGGAAATTTTCAGCAAGGGTTTTTTTGTTTTTCCACTAAATTGGCACATAAGCAGCAAGATTAACGAAAATACTTATTACAAACAGTAAAAAACATACATGCTTTTTTTTAAAGTCCTTATCACACTGGTCAGTCAAAGAGGGGCATGAACAAAACCTCAAGACATCAAAAATCCATGTTCTTTCCTTCAAACAGCTTAATAATTATTAAAATTATTGCAAAAATCCATATACCCTAATTAAAATAACCAAAAAGAACACAAATACAAATATTGAACATAATAAACATGTACTGTAAAATACGTTACTGGCATGCATTCCAAAGATCAAGACCTCTACTCAGTTCAGCCAATACCTTCCTTTCGTGTAACCTATCCTATACCAAAGATAGGTGGGGCATACTTTCTCAGCACAGTTTTTGGTCTTTAAATATCTTTTTTGTTTGGGGAAAAAATGTGATTTGCAGTGGTACTATAATCATAATTATACAGTCATGTAGAGATGTCTGTG
>NW_012151952.1:1636605-1638399 GCF_000956105.1 Propithecus coquereli | reverse complement strand
TCCGAGACTCAGAGGGACCAACATGCTAAAAGGAGGCTGTCCGATGTTTGAATCCACACTTTTCTCTCCGTGCTCTAATGGGAACACTGCATTGCAGGTGGCCTCTCCTGACCTGGTTCTTATTCAGCTCCATCACTCACTGGGGTGTGACCTAGCCCAGTGTCCTGATGCTGAACTTCTAGGAGCCTTTGTAAAATGGAGAGAGTAATTGTCGCCCTGTGCACTGTTGATAGCACCAATGTATGAAATATCCCAGTTTTTCATCTGGGAATATAATTGTATAAATGTATTTTTAAATTACAAAATTCTATATAAATGATAAGCCTCAGTACATGCTTTCTGTGCAGAATTGCTTAGGAACATCACCCCAAAATTATAAGGAAGTTTGTGAAAGTCCTAAAAGGGCAATTTATATACATTTCACAGCAATGTCCAACTTATAATGTTTCTTTTTAAACCATTGTGGCCGTATGAGTAAATAAAATAAGTGCCTATGGCTTCTAATAATTCCATTTATTTGAATGGCAATATCATTTATGATCTAGGGAAGAAAATTGCTTAGCTCAAAATAGTTGTGCAATGAAACACTTGTTAAAGAAATATACTTTTTATTTTAAAATAGCTAGGATGTTTTTCTCTTATAAAGTTATAGATTTTAAGGAAGAATAATAGTATATGGCATTGTCCCTATTGACTTTCTGAAAGCTATTTACATAAGTAGTTCTCAGAGCAAGTTCACTTGCTTTGAGAGTGAAGAGTTGATGTTTATAGGGAGGTTGTAGGTTAAGGACACTGGTTTTGAAATGAATTACTAAGGCACCTTTGCTACTTAAGAAAAGTCAGATATTCCAACTGATTATTGATGTCACGTGAAAGTCAACACTCAATTCAACATTAACTTCGTTGAGCTAGTTGTTTTCTCTTTGATTTTTTTTCTGAACTTTGAGAAATAACAATAAAACCCTAAGCCCCCAACTGACTGAATGGACCCCTTCTTGGCCAAAGGGACCCCAGAGAAACCTTAAAAACTTAGTTCCCAGCCATGACACATGGGAGGTCAGACATGCCCCGTTATATCCCTCCCTCACTAACCACCATTAGATTTCTTTCCTATCCTGAGGGTTAAACAGAAACCAGCCCTTTTGAAAGACTTGCCAGACTCCCTTTCCTTTTGTGATTTCAGTACAACAACT
The DNA here is from genome assembly GCF_000956105.1 of Propithecus coquereli. Lineage (NCBI taxonomy): Eukaryota > Metazoa > Chordata > Mammalia > Primates > Indriidae > Propithecus > Propithecus coquereli. The sequence continues at coordinate 1,637,206 of NW_012151952.1, read as the reverse complement.
GACCAGCATTCCTTCCTGATAAGAGACCACTGACCACGAACTGGTTCCGGCCGGTCCACAGAGGCTGTGCATGGGACCTCTGCGTCCCCCTTTTCACCTTTGGATGTGTATAGCTTAATTTTAATGCATTGAAATGTTAAGTCTCCACCCCAAAATGAACATGGGACATATGTAATTGCGTGTTTGCTTCCTACACATGTGTGTGCCCCTCTTTGTGAATATTCATAGTTCCTCCGATAACCTGTTGAATATGTATACTTAGGCGCCCCGTTTAGCATAAAGTCCTATCTCGCCCTTCCCCCTTCAAAGTGTCTGCTTTGGGTTCCTGCCAGAGGCTATGCTTCCCAGACTGTGAGAGGGCCAGCCTGCAAGCTGCAACTCTTTAAAAGAAATCTCTCTGCTCCAAATTTATGAACCTCAGCACTATTTGTTGACAGCCTTTTTGTCTCACAAAAATTGCATTTCTCAAGGTGTGTTCTGTGAAACACTTACAGCCCAGAGTAAAAGAAGTGAAGAAAAGAAAACAAAATGTAAAAGAAAGAGTTCCATGGATACTATGTTGAGAAAACACTGAATAAAATTAAACAGGACTTTCCCCCAT
>NW_012151952.1:1625903-1636555 GCF_000956105.1 Propithecus coquereli | reverse complement strand
TTTTTAATATTTTAATTGTTGTAACATTTTCCCAAATATTCCGCTGTCTGAGAGAATAGGGCTCTATGAAAACAGGGCATTCGAAAACAAACAGTGAACCGAGGTACGACATCAGATGGCAAAGTGCGAAAGTTCTCACAAACTGTACAGAAAATTTCAAAACCTTGCAACCTGGAAGTGCATACATAGAAAGACAGGTCAGCCCCAAAACAGTCCTGTGGCTCTCAGTGGTTTGTCCTCAAGAGCCTGGGTGGGACTTGAGTCTCGACACTCCCTTTGGTAGGGAAGGTCCAAAATTGCAGCCGAGTTGGCAGTGCTGATGCCAGTGACTTATTAGGCCAAGATAAAGTAAGGATATTTCATAAAGCAGCTGTTTAGGATACTTGGATCCTCTAACATTGGTCTTCCGGTGGGGAAGCTCCTCCGGTGATGGGAAGCGAGTAGGACCAAAAGAGTCCTATGCCAGGTTGGGTGATGGAATAACTGAGGGTCGTCCTCCTCCATGGCTCCATGGAATGGAACAGGTTAAATAACCAAGTTATTATAACTGACATACTTCTTTTTTGCAGCAGGGCCTGAAAGAAAATTTGAAAGGGTCAGTTGCAGCAATAACCCTGTTTCCACAGGTAGAAGTAGAATTAGAACTTTGCACTTGAGGTGCAAGGTCAAGGTAGGATGACATGGCTTTGAGGAGCACACACACAACTTTGGATTCCTCTGACTATTTCCAAGGTTTTGTTCACTAAAACCTGCAGCTCCCAGTGATTCTCACACCATCTGTGTCCTCTTTTCTGAGATGTCTCTAGCCTCCCTGTTTATGATCTATAAGATTAACAAATTTGTCAGTGGTTCTCATGCTTTCTAATTAGCCAACCCTGAACTTAAAGAACCCATTCATGTTGCAGTATAGTTTACAGTTTACTGTGTGATCTCCTCTAAGACCTTTTCGTTAGACATAGCCTTTTCTTGGGAAAGGTCTGTTCTGGGTCATTGAATTTGACTGCAGATTAGGTCAACCAGAGTGTCTTCTCCAGGGCTGATGCACACAATCGAATCACTATACACTGACTTGGATAATGTTATCATCAGTAAATTGTAAATGGTAATTTGTGGAACTATTTCTGTTAAAATTTGAAACTCACTCAAATATGCCAGGTGTCTGAATGTACACAGTCTGCATTTGTTTTCTTTAAATGTAGAAATTATTTTTTCCTTTTGGTACAGTGATTTCAGAACTCACCTTTACTCAGGCACTCAATCAGTAAATATGTGTCAATTGCCCACCACATGACAGACACAGGACTAGGCACTGTGACCAGCCAATGAGCACAGTAGATGTTTTCCTGTCCTTGTGCTAGAAACAAAGACACCAAGGTCACAAAGTATGACTCTGCTTTAGGTTCTTGTCCTCAGTACCAAGTAATAGGATTGAAGTGATGTGATATGTTCTTTATTCATTCAATTGTAGTAGTTTTGCATCAGCTTCTGTTGGACACAAAGTAACTGTCACGTAGTATTTACCGATGGCTTGTTTTGCTTACCGTTCTTAGGTTCTAAATAGAATTGTTCATTCAAAACAGAAGTAGCAAGAATTCTTTCAGTAAGGATGCATGTGTGATTTTAGAGAAATTGAGAAGACACATAAACAGACTGAGAGAAAGTTTATTTGAACTTTGAATAATATATCCAGTATGTTATAGATGCATGTATGATCGTGGACATTGTACAAAATACTGTACATGATACAAGAATACTGATCTTATTTTCTGGATTAAAAATTAGGATACTCCTTCTGATGAATTTTGATTTGAACACTCATTTATCTATTAAATCATATTGCATTTATTAACTAAAATTATAGAAGAATAGAATTATTAATATATGAAATTCAGGATGTCCTGGAAAATCCGGTTATGAGAACTTAGTCATGATGTATTTTCACTTGATGAACACATGGCTTCAATAATGCCCAAGTCTTCCAAGAAGTTTCCCATCGTTGTCACACTATTTATTGACCATCTTCAACAAGATACTTAGTTTGGGTATAAGAGAAAAACTTTCTAAAGATGTTTCTTGACTCTTAAGTTTATTTATAGTGTCATAGCTGTAAAACTTCAGCTGACAATTGCAAGTAATAGTCACAGCATGCCTTGTCAAATGCCAACACACTAATTATCCTCAGGACAAAAGGAAAAAAAAAAGAAACAAACAAAAACAGAAGCTTATACTGACCTCAAGATTTGAGACCACCTCTATTGTGTGATTAATTAAGACTGTTTTCTATATAAACATAACTGTCTAGTGAAATAATTGAATCTCCTCAAATTGGTTACTATCAAATGCCAATTACTCAGGAAGAGTTTTTACTGAAAGAATAAGTAGGTTAGAAAATATTATCCCTGCATGGTAAAGCCAAGCATTGGTTTAGATTAAATTACAATCAAGATGAGGTTATGTTTTAAAAAATTAGAAATGATAATGCATCTCTCTGATGCTTTGCATGGGTTATCTTCAAGTGTTCTCACATGGCCTTGAGATGGGTACTAGTTATGCTCCCCATTTTACAAAGGAGGGGTCCGAGACTCAGAGGGACCAACATGCTAAAAGGAGGCTGTCCGATATTTGAATCTGCACTTTTCTCTCCGTGCTCTAATGGGAACACTGCATTGCAGGTGGCCTCTCCTGACCTGGTTCTTATTCAGCTCCATCACTCACTGGGGTGTGACCTAGCCCAGTGTCCCGATGCTGAACTTCTAGGAGCCTTTGTAAAATGGAGAGAGTAATTGTCGCCCTGTGCACTGTTGATAGCACCAATGTATGAAATATCCCAGTTTTTCATCTGGGAATATAATTGTATAAATGTATTTTTAAATTACAAAATTCTATATAAATGATAAGCCTCAGTACATGCTTTCTGTGCAGAATTGCTTAGGAACATCACCCCAAAATTATAAGGAAGTTTGTGCAAGTCCTAAAAGGGCAATTTATATACATTTCACAGCAATGTCCAACTTATAATGTTTCTTTTTAAACCATTGTGGCCGTATGAGTAAATAAAATAAGTGCCTATGGCTTCTAATAATTCCATTTATTTGAATGGCAATATCATTTATGATCTAGGGAAGAAAATTGCTTAGCTCAAAATAGTTGTGCAATGAAACACTTGTTAAAGAAATATACTTTTTATTTTAAAATAGCTAGGATGTTTTTCTCTTATAAAGTTATAGATTTTAAGGAAGAATAATAGTATATGGCATTGTCCCTATTGACTTTCTGAAAGCTATTTACATAAGTAGTTCTCAGAGCAAGTTCACTTGCTTTGAGAGTGAAGAGTTGATGTTTATAGGGAGGTTGTAGGTTAAGGACACTGGTTTTGAAATGAATTACTAAGGCACCTTTGCTACTTAAGAAAAGTCAGATATTCCAACTGATTATTGATGTCACGTGAAAGTCAACACTCAATTCAACATTAACTTCGTTGAGCTAGTTGTTTTCTCTTTGATTTTTTTTCTGAACTTTGAGAAATAACAATAAAACCCTAAGCCCCCAACTGACTGAATGGACCCCTTCTTGGCCAAAGGGACCCCAGAGAAACCTTAAAAACTTAGTTCCCAGCCATGACACATGGGAGGTCAGACATGCCCCGTTATATCCCTCCCTCACTAACCACCATTAGATTTCTTTCCTATCCTGAGGGTTAAACAGAAACCAGCCTTTTTGAAAGACTTGCCAGACTCCCTTTCCTTTTGTGATTTCAGTACAACAACTGATCAGCATTCCTTCCTGATAAGAGACCACTGACCACGAACTGGTTCCGGCCGGTCCACAGAGGCTGTGCATGGGACCTCTGCGTCCCCCTTTTCACCTTTGGATGTGTATAGCTTAATTTTAATGCATTGAAATGTTAAGTCTCCACCCCAAAATGAACATGGGACATATGTAATTGCGTGTTTGCTTCCTACACATGTGTGTGCCCCTCTTTGTGAATATTCATAGTTCCTCCGATAACCTGTTGAATATGTATACTTAGGCGCCCCGTTTAGCATAAAGTCCTGTCTCGCCCTTCCCCCTTCAAAGTGTCTGCTTTGGGTTTCTGCCAGAGGCTATGCTTCCCAGACTGTGAGAGGGCCAGCCTGCAAGCTGCAACTCTTTAAAAGAAATCTCTCTGCTCCAAATTGATGAACCTCAGCACTATTTGTTGACAGCCTTTTTGTCTCACAAAAATTGCATTTCTCAAGGTGTGTTCTGTGAAACACTTACAGCCCAGAGTAAAAGAAGTGAAGAAAAGAAAACAAAATGTAAAAGAAAGAGTTCCATGGATACTATGTTGAGAAAACACTGAATAAAATTAAACAGGACTTTCCCCCATATTTATTTTTTTAAAATAATAAGAAATATTATAGTTTATTAGCTATATACTATTTGTTTTCTTGAGGTCTTTTTGAAAAATTATATGTGTGTATGGATGTATATATGTATAAGAGCATGTATGAAGTAATTAAAACAGCCACAAAAGGTAAAAACAAAATATAATAAAATACAATATACGCCCTGAATATAACACGTTGACATATTTGCATCTTTGCTGCAGGCGCCCCCCCCTTCCACTCAAAGGAAATAAAACACAGTAAGAGCCCTCCTCACTTCCCTGCTGGGCAAAATGGGCCAAGTATAAGATGTTAGAGAATAGTAACATGGTGAATTAGAAAACACCTGCCCCATCTAAAAGGCATCATCATTGTGAGATGTAACCTCATTAGGCAGATGTTTCATTTTTGGAGGAGGAGCTTGACTTCCATAATTTTATGTAAAAGTTCATTTATTCACTTGGCCATCTAACAAATATTTATTGAATATTTTTGGGTTTGATTCTAGGCATTAGAAATACCTGTGTTTTTAGTAGACAATTCAAAATCATACTGAAACTTAGCAAGTCAAAAGAAGAAAGAGGCCAAAGGGTAGGGAGAGTCTCCAGGCTGAGAGGTTGTAACTTTGTGATACTGTCTACACTCAACTCCCCAAGTTTATTAGATTGTACAGCTCCCTCTTCCCCCCTCGTTTTTAGCGGATCACTTTGCACTATACGAGAACATACTTTTAGAAATATATTGGGATAGTTCTTAAGTCTTGATCCTGCACTTAGTCATTTCTAAAGCTCACCAGACTCCGAAATATTGGTTTGTTGCTTGATGAAGCTTTGTCTGAACTAAGTTTTCTGTGAATGCATTCTAAGCACTCTCTGGGCCTCCCCCTCCCCCTGGCTCCTGCTTTCCTATCAACCAAGACTCACACTTGCTGTTTACATGTAAATATTTCAGGTGGGAGGGATTCTTCATATTATGGTTTGCAGTTATTAAAACAAAAGAGATACTTTTCAGTAATTATTTCTGTGGTCAGTGGCCTGTTTCCTGCCTGTTCATTTCATTAGTAAATTGCCCTTGGTCCGTCACTTAGTGGCAAAAGAGTAGCTGTTACATCAATTGTTAATTCTCACGTAAGATTTCAAAAAAGCTAGTCAATTTCTTATCTTTTTGTAAAGAAAAAAGTGATTTATTTCACAATAAAGGTTTCCCTTAAATTCTATTTTTAACTGACTACTAATAGTAGCACATTACTCAGCCAAAAGGATACAAAATTGAACAAGGACAAAGTACATGATTACCAAAAAATGAGGCATTTCCAATTATGCCAGTTCAACCCTAAACTAAAAAGTTAAGACTTTCTATGTCTCCTCTGCCCTCCACCTGCAGTTCCCAGCAACAATCTCTGGGAATAATGCTCAACTATTGTCCTTTTATTTGTTACCTGGATTTCTTGACACAAGGAACTTGGCAGGAGTGAAAATGCAATCAATCAGAAAAATATAATAATTCAGTGTTCCCAAATCACCATTAATTCCAATCCAGTTGCAAAAACTACAAAACCTGGATTTCTATCCATCCATTCAGCCTTCTAACAAAATATCATTTAACACCTATTAAATACCAGTAACATTAGTACTTGCTAACATTTGAAACAGACATGGGAGTCTGCAAGCTGTTTTTCCACTTCTCGTTCATTGAGTACCCAGATTATTTCACAGACATCTATATATAGCTGCCGTGTGCCATCACTAAGGGGTTGGCATTTCCTTTTTATTTTTTCCCACTTAATGTGATAAAAATAAGGCATGAAATTATAAACCAGACTCATCTTGACAGGAAAGCCCGAAAGCAAATTGGCACTCCCCAACAATCCTGAATATGGATGCAATTCAGTGGATGTTGCGGCAGCAAAGCTGTTGGGATGAGTTGACCATATTTTCAGACAATAGTAATCCAGGTCAAGAGAACGGAGAAGGAGCAGCATAGAAAACCTTAGAAAAAATTTGCTAAGTGCTTGCCCCATTTTTACCAGGGACAGACATGAGTCAGACATAGTCCCTGTCGTTATGGAACTTGTGTGATACCGCAGAAAGTGATTACACACCAGCAATAAGTACTTAAATACACTTCACAAGGACTGATTAACTTTGTCTTGGATGGGGATGTAGTGTACCAAGCCTCGGAAGGCTTTTCAGTGAGAGAGGCATTTAATTTGGACCATGAAGAATGAGAAGATGTGATTAAACCATAAGTGCGATTCAAAAAGAAATCAGTGTTCTCAACGCTGAAAGTCAATTGAGTTACTTAAGCTTTCCCCCAACATATACGGCCACTGACTCTCTGGGAGTTTGGCTACGGCAGTTGGGCCTTGTGCAGACACCAAGAAAAAAAGAGAAAGAGGAAATGTAAGAAGGAGAGGGAGGCAGGGCAGTAGAAAAACATACTGTGTTTCCAACCAGGTGTGTGGGGAGTGGGGTCAGAGCCTGATGGAACTCAAGGCTGGAAGTGTAGGCAGGACCACGTAAATTACTTCAGTAAATATGCATGTCACCACACCAAACTCAGGGCTCTAGAAATGGAAGAATGAACAAGTCAAAACTCCTGCGGTTATTTAGCTTCCTAGTGGAGGTCCTCATAAAAGGCCTTTGATGCTGAGCCAAAGCAACGTGCTTGAGAAGCCCCGGGGGCCATTCTTGGTTTTGAAGAACATCCTCACTCTGCCTTTGCCCCTCACCTTGATTACCTTCCATGGCTCTGCTTTTAGCTTCAAAGCAGAGCTTTCACTCACTCCAGGTAGGCTTTCCTATTTGCCCAGAAAAGTGAGACTTTCCTGCTCTCCTCTGACACGGCCTCCCTACTGTCGCCTTGTCATGCACAGCCAGGGAGAAACATGAATTTCTCATGTGTGTCTCCAACATTCGGACGGTAAGGGTCAGGGTGGTAGAGACAATTTTTTCTTGTGCTTAGGAAGTATATCATGCATAGATGGTGCTCCATATTCATTGAATGTGTGATTATAGAGGGGTCTTTGCTCTCTGATGTCCTTGTCAATTCTAGGAGGCTCTTAGGAGAGTTGGACAGAACGAAAAATATGTGGGAACTTCATGGGTTTTGCCATCCTTTTTTTTCCTTCCCCTCAATATCCTCCTTGGTGTTATTGTATACAAAGCTAACGGTTATTAGAACTCCTCAGATTTAATTTATAACTTTAAACCACAACATTCTTGTTTTCCTCTTTTTGCATCTAAACAGGGCCAAAACAGCCTGGCTAAAATTGAGAAATCAATTTTCAATTCCACCATGAAAAGAGTCAATAAATGTTCTAGTTCTTTTTTTTTTTTCTAACCCTAATTTTGTACTTTACGATGTAAAGCACCAAGCAGAGGTGTGCGTGGTTCTTAGAAGATACATTTGAAGCAAATAGACAAAATCTTTGTCTTCAAACATCTTCAAGCTTGGCTAAGTTAAAATCTGCATTATTGGATTTAGGTTGTATGTTTTGTTTTCAAAAAAAAGATACGTACTGAATTACTGCATCAGAGATTTCTACTTTTTCTTGTTATTCACTTTGCCTGGACACTGAAAAATTCTTGTGCATTTTGCAATTTCAATATATTATAGACGTGAGTATTCTAGAGCACATTATAGATGCAGTGCAATAACGCATCAAAAATTGAAGCTTTGCACCAAAGTCTGCTTTAAGGCTAATGTCACAAATAAGGCAATAGTGATAAAACAGTAGCAGAGAAGTACTTTCTGGATAAAAAGCTCTTGCTAAAACCCAGGTCTTGCTGTTTGGGGACAGGAAATTTAGAGACCATTCATTCATTCCTTTATACCTTTACGTAAGTTTTACTAAGAGTTCTCAGTGTGCTTCTAGCTTGGCTAGTAGCTTTCCCTACACATATAGGGAAAAATAACCTTTATCCTTGAACAATTTCTGGTTGTCAGATGCTGTTTTAGGCAGTGGGGATGTGGCCATTTTATAGTGTAGGTAACATGCTTTCATGGAGCTTAAATTCTGCTTAGGGAGTTGCATCATTTTAAAAAAGTGGATACAGCCACTTTTCTTTATTCATGATAGTTACGTTGTATAAAGTTGAATTAGCGAGTACTGAACCATTTTTCCTGGAGCAAATACAGGGTTAAATACAGAGTTAGGTACCTATGAGCCTCTAGTCACAATATAACCTTATTTTATATATGCATTTGTTTAAAAACACTTTATTTCGTATATATTGTTGATCACTAACATTGAACTGAGATCCAACTCATGCCTGAACGAAGCTTCTCTAACACACGTACTTTCTCCATGAGGCACATCACAGCTTCTTGTGCTTATGAGCACCACACAGCACATCAGCACTATGCCGGTGGTGGGGGCATTTTAAACAGCAAAACCACCAACAAAAAGCACAGGTATTAAATAGACTGAGAAAAGGACCCTTGTTTATATATAAGAGCTGAAACAAAGCAGAGTCGCCTTTTTTGGCCTCAGCTGGGAATGTGTGCATCAGGTGACTCATAGCTTGCTCCTTTGATCATGTCTGTGAATGATGCACATCTGCAAAAATGCTGCGAGTATTGATTTTGAAGTTTGAAATCAATTTTAGCAGGCAGGCACATTCTTAAATACAGAATCAATGGATAATGAGAATCGACTGTATTTTGATGACCAGGAATCCCAAACACTATGTAAAAAAGCAGCCTAAGGGTCTAGAGAGGGATCAGGTTGAGGTTGCCATCCTATTTAAGGAGGTAGTCAGGGTTCAGAGAGGATGACATCTGAGCAGAGGTTGAAGGAGGTGAGAGAGAAGCCACGCAGATACTTAGGTAATAGAATGAATAGCAGATGCACAGCCCTGACGCTTTGCATCTGAAAGGCCAGAATGACTGGGACAGAGAGGGTGAGCAAAAATGGGTAGTGTGCATGAAAAATATCAACCCTAGGAGGAAGTGCCACCATAAATTTGTGCATGGAGGAAGGGACAAAAAATTTTGCCTGAGGAACTCAGGAAAGGTCTCAGAGAAGAGGGAATACTGAACTGTATCTTGAGTAGTGAATTGTAGACATTTTCCAGGTGGAGCCAAGGTGTTGGGGGCACAGGCACGGAGGAACATTCCAGGTGGGGGACACTGCATTGGCAAAGACATACTCTCTGAAAAAGCTTAAGATTTAGAGAAAATTGCAAGAAGTTTGAAGAGTGTGGCGAGTACACGTTTCATGCAGAGAGAAACTGCTAAAAAAGAGGTCACTAAGGAGGTTAACCTCAGATTGCCAAGGGTATTTTATGCCACATCCAGGGTTGTGGATATTAGGATGAACTGTGAGAAGTTCACCAATATTTGAAAGGAGAGAGTTCTCCAACAGTAGTTTGGGGGATGGATTGGAAATGCGGGTGCCCGTAAGAGGTGGCAATTACGGGAAAGGAAACCAACGAGGAGTCGATGGGACAATCAGGACTATGTTCACGGTAAATAGAATTCCGAGTCAGTGCTGCAGTGGGTTCTAGATGAACAAGCATCTCACAGGGCCACCGTTGCTTTCACAAACACCATGTTCTCTTAGGGAAGCATCCTTGAGGCTAGATCTCTTTTTTCATTTGTTTGTATTTTTAATTTGAGAAGGCTGTGTGTGCCCTCACAGTCAAGTTCTGTCAAGTTCAGTTCAGTTGCTTTTAGTTTTGACTGCAGATTTCAGAGGACCAGGAGGACTTAAAGGAAAGGAAACCAGAGACTCCTCCAGGCCTAGGAAAAGAGAAGAGATGAAGGGAACTTTACCTTGCCTTTCTTTCCTGGAATCCAACCCAGCTTAACCTGATAGGCAAAAGACAGAGCCTCAGAGCTACAGCTCTACCCAAAAATAAAGATGGCTGGAGGGTCCCAAGGACTGTATGTTTTGGGATCTGACCATGGACAATGGAAGTGCTGGAATCTAGTACAGATTATAAAACTCAGACAGTGCGCCACCAACATAAAGAAGATGTCTAGCAAGTTTTAAACACAGGTTGCTGGAGACACAGAGGGAATAAGGCATGTCCTAAAGGCATATCCTATAAGGCATATCCTAAAGGAGCTCTCGGTCTAATAGGCCAGATTCCTCTGTGGCTGTATTGGCCATTGAGTGTAAGGTGTGAGAGTATAAGTCCCATCTCATACGTAGGCTTCTGTGCATGTGAAATTGACCAGCTCACACTCAGACTTTATATGTCAGTCTCAACACCGGAATTAGTGATGATGGAGAGTTCCTTTTTTTCTTGTTGTTATATTTGTATATTAATTTGTTAA
>NW_012151952.1:1610007-1625783 GCF_000956105.1 Propithecus coquereli | reverse complement strand
ATAGAATAACAGTGACTATCAGGGTGCTTTATTTTTCTGGGTTTTTTAAGTGAACAATAAATATTTTTTAAATTCAAATAGTAAATCTATGATTTAGTTACTAAGAAAGCAACAAACATTTGGAAAACAACATGTATTAAGAATGTCAGAAAAAGTAAGGACAAATCTATATATGTTAAGATGTTCGTGGTGACGTACAATATTATTCACAATTAAAACCTTAATGTCTAACATTAGAGGATTATTAAATAGATTCTAATGCATTTTCTGGATGGGGCTTTCTAAACTTATCAAAGGTGATTATTATTGGCTATGGAGCAACATGAAACATGCTTATGCTATAGTGTTAATGTTTAGTACAAAAGGACAGGTTGCAAAAGCGTAAGTACTCTGAGATTAAAACTGTATCAAAAAATATGAAAGGAAATGGATCAAATTATTAAAAGCCATAAGGAAACCGGTAGACTTTTCAAATATATCAACATCATAAAAGACCAAAAAAAAAAAGAAAGAAAGAAAGAAAAACTTGTGGAACTGTTTTAGATTAAACAAAATAAAGAAACAGAAACACTAAATGGAATGTGTGATCCTTGATTATGTCATGGATTTTAAAAAAGAAAACAGCTCTACTGGGAAAATCACATTTTGATTTTGTATTAAATAATAATATTGCATCAATATTAAATTTACTGGGTGTGGAATGATATTGAAATTTTATAGGACAGAGTTCTCAGGAGATACAGGCTGAAATATTTAGGGTTATTCGTGTCATTATGTCTCCAACTTGCTTACAAACAGCTCATGGGGAAAACGTGTCTATATATAGAAAGAGAAAATGAATGTGGCAAAATGTTAGTGAATAGTAATTATACTTGGATGTTCCTCATTTTGATGCATTTGCAGGTTTTAAACTTTTCAAAATAAAAAGTTGGAAGCAATGATTTATAAAGCTTTGTTATGGTAGTTGAATTAAAGTCATTTTACTTTTTAAACCACATTTTCCATTCTGTTGTTATATTTTTATATTGATGGTAAATTAACTTATAGTTTTTTTGACAAGCTACTTGCCAGGACATAGGTAGAAATCAGTGACCATCTCTTAGGCCTGAGTAGCCACATCCCTTTCCTTCTCTCCCAGGGTTTCTTTAGGATGGAGGGAACCTCCTATTTTGTGAACTTTGGCCTGTTGGCTCCTGCAGAGTCATCCCTGAAGAGGCCTCTGAGGGTGACTCTCACACGTGGTCCACTCCCCCACTTTGTCGTCTTTTTTTTGTGTTGTTAGCACGACCAAGAACTTAAAAACACCATTATAGAGTCTGACCCGTTATTAAGTATAAGACAACCCTTTCTTCCAGGCTTTTCACAGGAAAAAGGCCCTAAGAATTTTGTTTAGGCCTTTGTTTTTCTCCATACAAAGTATATCTGCATCACATAATAAATGGCCTCCTAAGACGTTTCTGAAGCATTCATAGGTTGAGTGTGCCCTCAGAGACTTTTCCTCTCCTAACGTTAGGGTAGAAATATTGTTAAAAATTAAATGTCTCTATTCAGCTGTTTTACGATTTTGGCTCCAAACTAAATCATTATGTCAGGTCCCAGAGGTAGAAAGTGGGGGGCTGGGTTGACCATGTCTGTTGAGAGTAGGAAGTGGACGGTGCCTGCCGGGTAATTGACTGATACGTCTAAGTCACACATCTCTCGACACACGTGCTCCTGTCTGCCCAGAAGCCTGCTTAATCCCTGGGTGGAGGCCGGCTGGGCACACCTGTCTGCAGAGGGTTTGGCTTCCCTCAGAGAAGTATCGTTGATGTGCACTGATGAGTAGAACTGAAAATGTAAATACCATGCCTGGGTCAGAAGGATTATCAGCGCCTATTACCTTTCCCATCTCTTCTAACTAAATCCTTTTCTCTGTGTGTGTGTGTATGTGTACACACACCCGTGTGCTTGTGTGAAGTCTCAGGAGTTGATTTATCAAAGGAACACCACTAACGATTGAGAAAATAGAGAAATGGAAGGAAGAAGCGGGAAAGAATTCCAGGTCAGGCTCCAAGTGTCACACAGAGAGAGTTACTGCTCCATAAAACCCAGGCCAGGTACACAGAGGAGACAAAAAGAGGCTGCCGGGGCAGAGAAACCTTCCGACTATAAGTTACGTGTGTTCTGGAACGTTCTTCCCCCAGATATTCCTGAAGGCAGCTGCTTCTCTTTCTTCAGGTTTAAATTTGAATGTCACCTCCTTGTAGAGCCCTTCCTTGATCCCCTCTATAAAATAGCACTGGCCTACTGCAATTGCTCCTTACATTACAGCTTTTTATTATATTTTTCATCATGTATCACTAACACTCTTTAAAGTGTTCTAATTTATTTATATTTCACTGTATTTTCTTGTCTCCCCTCTGTAATGTAAACTTTTCATGTCTTGATCATCATTGTATCTGCAGGATTTATAATGGTGTCTAACATGCAATAGAAAAATAACTGAATGGGTAAAAGGTCCTTGGTTTGGGGTTAGTAGGAACTGATGACAAGGAAAGAAGCCCCAACTCATGTCTGTCTGATATTCCTTAAAACTTCTGCCCTTGACTCTAGGCTCTGGCCTGGGATTTTCTCCTGCTTTCCGAGGTAGGTACAAAGTGGTGAGGAAGCTGACAGCCCTGTCCTAGTCTACTTCCTCGAGTAGGAACAGCCTCTGCCCCCCTAGCTACTGGACAGTTCTTGTAGTGACTCAGACAGGGAAACAGAGAACTCGTTTGTCGATCACAGGGAATGATCGGAAGTAACCACAACTATTTGCTGAGGGAAGTAGAAAAGTGATTGTGTTCTGATAAAGTATTTAATATAAACGGTATAGACCCCTAAAGTTTCCATGCCTGAGTTAGGAGAGTGGCTTCTGTTGGGGAAATGGAAGAGTGCTCTGGAAATTGATTATGGGTGTTGATTTTTCAAGTATGGTGACTCGGGGGAAGAAACTGAAGGCATCTGTGGCTTGGGCCTCACTAACTCAAATATGTCTTTGTTGTTCTTTCACTGATAGGGAGACATCACAGAGTGATTCAGTTTAGCAAGCTTGGTTCTCCAGTTCTGGGCACCCGTGGGCAACCAGAGCAACACAGCCTGTGCCAACCATGTTAGGCTCACGAAGCTTCCATATTCTCCATCTCCAGTGTTCTCTGTAGACATTCTTTCTGTCCTCATCGCTTCTCATGCTCATTGCTGGTCTGATGCTTTGAAGTGAGCTTAAAATCCAGGTAGGATATAGTGGATTGATATTAGCCCTTTAATAAAGGTATTGGGTTTAAGTAGTTTAAGATTATTTAATAGGGATATCTATCAAATTCCTAATTTTAGATTGATGGTTCACAATCTGCCCTTAAACATGGTGTTTGCTGAGATGATGTCTCGTGGACTGTCCACGTTGCCCCTTGCTCTGTGTGCTTAGGGGCAGACTACTTGGGACATAAACTGAAGGATCCTACCAGGAGCCTGGAATTGTCATCACTAGAATTCAGCAGGGGTCTTGTGGAAATGAGCTCTTAGCTGGATTGAAGGCATTGAGACTGGAGAGACTGGATGGAGGAAGCAGAGGGTCTTCCTTCTATCAGGAGGAATAAAAGGATTCTGAAGGTATGAGCCCGTGGACTGGGTGTGAAATGACATCACAGAGTTGCTGTTACGTTGGTTAGACGTGATAGTGGTGTTATGGCCATGCTGGAGAAGCACTGTATTGTGTGATAAGCTTAAATAATTTGGAGTAAAGTATCATGGTGTCTTTAGTTTAAAATGGTTCAAGACAAAACACATAACAAATAGTGAAGCAAATATGGCAAAACATTCACAGCTGTTAAATCTTGGTGGTGGATTATATACTACTCTTTCTACTTTTCTGAATGTTTGAAAAATCTCATGATAAAAAGTTTTGAAACACCCTGTCTCCAAAGCAAAATTTATGCTTCTTGACTTTTTTGGGAGCTGGTCTCACCTTTGTCCCACAACATTTACCACCAAGAAGGAATACTGTCAAGGCAGTCTCTTCTGCACATCTCAGAGAAGAGATGAAAACAAGGTGTGATAGTTTTTGTGGCTCAATAAAGAACCTTGATGATCCTAAATCAAGAGTGATCCATCAGTACAGCCACCATAGTGAAGGCAGAGCAGTGGGCCAAGATGGAAAGATAGAAACACAAGGATTGCCACCATTCAGTGTGTGATCTTGGGCAAGGTACTTTAATCTCTTTATGCCTCAGTTTTCTCATCTGAAAAATGGACATAGTATTAGGTCAGTGCAAAAGTCATTGCAGTTTTGGACCATGAATTTTAAATCATTATAACTAGGCTCAAACACATCTTTGTTAATCAAAATAGAAACCATTACAATCAACACGTTTGCCAATGAGAAATAAGTTTGTTTATTCCTGTAGCATAAAAATTCGTGCTACGGCATTCCATGGACTCTTGGAAAGCATTTTCTGCATCCTGCTGGTTTTGAAAGTGTTTTCCCTGCAAAAAGTTATCAAGGTGCTTGAAGTGGTAGTTGGTTGGCAAGAGGTCAGGTGAATATGGTGGATGAGGCTAAACTTTGTAGCCCAATTTGTTCAACTTTTGAAGTGTTGGTTGTGCAACCTGCAATTGGGTGTTGTTGTGGAGAAGAATCGGGCCCTTTCTGGTGACCAATGCCGGCTGCAGGCATTACAGTTTTCAGTGCATCTCATCGATTTGCTGAGCACACTTCTCAGATGGAATGGTTTTTCTGGGATTCAGAAAGCTGTAGTGGATCAGACCAGCAGCAGACCACCGAACCGTGACCATGACCTGTTTTTGGTGGAAGTTTGGCTTTGGGAAGTGCTTTGGAGCTTCTTCTCGGTCCAACCACTGAGCTGGTCGTAGCCAGTTGTCAAGTAAAATCCACTTGTGGTTGCACATCACAATCCGATCAAGAAATGGTTCGTTGTACTTGTGTATAATAAGAGAAGACGACACTTAGAAACAATGATTTTTTTTGATTTTCGGTCAGCTCATGAGGTACTCACTGATTGAGCTTTTTCACCTCTCCAATTTGCTTCAAATGTCAAATGACCGTAGAATGGCTGAGGTTCAGTTCTTTGGCAACTTCCTGTGTAGTTGTAAGAGGATCAACTTTGATGATTGCTCTCAGTGGTTGTTATCAACTTCCAGCGGCCAGCCACTGCGCTCCTCGTCTTCAGGGCTCTCGTCTTCTTTGCAAAACTTCTTGAACCACCCCTGCACTGTATGTTCCTTAGCAGTTCCTGGGCCAAATGCGTTGTTGATATTATGAGTTGTCTCCATTGCTTTAGGACCCATTTTGAACGTGAGTAAGAAAATCGCTCGAATTTGCTTTTTGTCTAACATCATTTCCATAGTCTAAAATAAATATAAAATAAAGAGCAAGTAATAAGTAATTAGCAAAAAACATAAAGTGAGAAATGCTCATTAAAATGATGTATAACATAAACACATTTATTTAAGAATGTATTCCAATATCAAACGGCAAATTTGAACAATACTAAAACCACAATTACTTTTACACCAACCTGAATAGTAGTAGTAAACTCTGAGGTTGTTATAAGGATTAAGGGAGTGAATGTATATAAAGAAATTAGGACAGGGTTTGATAAAATTTGTACTCAGTATAGTTTAGCTATGATTAATCTCTCTGGATGCATTTGGAGAGTTTCTCACACCACAAGACACTGACACATTGTGTTTGTATATACGTTTCCCTTGACAGAAGCAGGTCCTATGGCAGGTCAGCCTGCCTATAAAATGAAACTATTATAAATTAGTTGTTTGGTTTTTGGACACCGGTAGGGTGTCTTTGAGAAGGTTTAAGGAGATGTCAGAGCACCTAGTGCATTCCATCCATTCACTGAAAAAGGAATCTGTCAAATCACTGTCAATATGTTCCCACTTGCATCCGCTTACACTGCCATCATTAGCCCTGTTTTACATCCGTGAAAGTGTGATATCGAGATCTTGTGCTTCGAGATGTTCTATTAGTCAACTGGACCCAAAGGGGAAAGCAGGGGACTGGCGGTTTCTATTATGGCAAAAATGACAGTTTCTTACTCTACAGAATAGTCCTGTACGTACAATCAATGGCTGCTGCTACTCTTACGTATGATCCATGTCAACTTTATGCAATATTGGAATGGGCAGTCATTGATTTTAGGAACCCTCATTGTAGCACTGTTATATTATTTGCAAAATCAATTGCTGGGGATTGTAAATGTGCATTTATTTATATATTGCTTTTATCCAGTTTGGTTTCTTAAACTGCATGTCTACTGATTAGTGCCAGCAGAATGTCAGTTAGATTAGCCAAAGTGAGTTATCCCCCATTTCTCCACTACTCAGTTTTGCAGTTAAGAATTGATTTGCGCTGGCATTGATAAAGCAAAGTGGAGACCAGGACAACTACCAAGCTGACTCTATCAAAAAGACTACACGTGGAGCTGTGCGTGCAGGTCTGTGGTATGCCAATGTATGAGCACAGGGGGCCACATCACCCAGGCTGGCTATCAGACTGACTTACCAAACCATTGCTCAACAGTCCTCATTTCTCAGGAAACTTTTATGTATCCAATACCCCAAACAACCTGTTACAGCTCAAAGAGGAGTCTACCTTATACAGTTGGACCCCAAACTGTGTAGGATGAATCTTTATAAATGCAATTAACATTGCTGAAATAATAGAACACTAGAAACTAAAAAAAAAAAATTGTCTTGATAGTTCTTGTTTCCTAGAAATTAAGAAGTTAAATGGACTATTAAGCAGTTAAGCATGGGTCCTGGATGATGCATTAAACAGTGCAAACACTTGTGCTCTGAATGTAGTAGTATTTGTTGAACACTTAAAATGTGCTAGACACCGTGCTAAACAAGAGAGGGCTAACGGAGGAGGGGCCGATATCGGGGGCCAAAGATAATTCTCATTCTGCAAACATTTTCTAATTGTCTGCTATGTTCAGGGCAGGGCTGGATAGGAAGTTCTAAGAAGTCATGGAGAACATCTCTGTTGCTCACTTCTTTTCATCTTTAGTCCCTGTTACCCCTTGATTTCTTCCTTGAAATTCCATGTGCCCAACTGCCGTGCATGTTCAGCCTGTTGCAGGCAGCAGAGAATCCTGTGCTCGGGAACACTCAGCGACTGACATGGCAGCCTGGATATCTAGATTCCAGGAGACCGAGAAGCACCCTATGGGCAGCAATACCCCTGACAGCAAAGCCTGGCAGGTCAGATTCCACTGTTTTTCATCACCCTCCTTCTCCCCAAGGGGACCAGTGCAGGACAGACACTTTGAGCAAGAAATGCAGTGTGTGTTTGGGCTTGGAGGGGAGATCTGAAATAAAGAAAACCACTCTTTAAATCCAGAGAAAAGGCTATGGCTGAAAAAAAAAAAAAGTTGAAGATGGTCCAACCTTTACTTTTCCCAGAAGAAGGTAGTAATTATTGCCTACGTCACTGATGTGAGAGGCACTGTGAAGTTGTTAAGATGAGGCCGCTCATGTCAAATTGCCAGGATTTAAATCCAGCTTTGTTCTATAAGCTGTGATCTTGTGAGAAATTGCCAATTTTCATTTTCCTTGCCTTTAAACTGTCCATGCTATAATAATAGTGATGTGGGGAAGACCCGATGTGATGCTGTATGTAAAGTATGAAGCACAGTGCTGGACACTTACAAAGATGCTTTTACCACCATCACCTCCATTTCCCTCATTGGTCGACCATCACAAGTATCCTTAAGTTATCTATACAAAATAATAGAATTCAGGAGAATGATCCTACCAACACTCAGCTGGCAGCTCTTGTTTCTCCTTTCATGTGTTGTCATTCCAACATGAAATTGATGTGAGACTTAGAATTGTCAGTTTTACTATTACGTGCTACAGAGGTCTAAACTCGGCAACTGATCTTCATTGCAATTCCTTAGGCCTTTGGGGAGGAGCTTTTCAACACCGTTACAGTATGTAACAAGACTATATTTTTGCAAAGAAAACACAGGAGCACAGTTAGACAGTATATCTTCCTATCACTTCAGAGAATAAGAGTAGCCATCTATCTGTGGATGATAGTGTTTGGCTAAAGAAATATTTTACTTTTGGGGAAATTTCGATTGTTTTTGGTGACAGCAACACGTACAATTCTTAACATCAAGGATGTCCTAGAATATCAGGTTGTTGTGTTGCTAAGGAAAGCAGCACTCTCTTTTCTGATAAATACTTCCAAACAGGTACTATTCCCTGGGATATGTCACCTCTCCAGACCATCATAAAATTCACTTTTCCCACCACTGCAAGCACCCTTCTCATTGGCAGAGAAGGGTAAAACAGTAATTAGTAAATAAATATGTTACCAAATCCCTAATATGAGCCATATATTACTATTACTCCAGGTTCTAGATCTGTGATGGATACATAAACATACACGGCATTACCTCGGCCTCCAGAGAACCTCTAACTTAGTAGAAGACCTAAACTTATGAACATGCCAAGATTGACAATGTTAGAAAGATCATCACCAAACACCCTGCTCCTCTAGAGTAGTGACTTGTGGTAGTGAGTCCTATGTGACCTTCTGCCTGGGGCGTTGTTTCCCGGAACTGATGTAGATGCCGACCTGTCAGCCTCCTCCCTGCTGGGAAGTGCAGACTATTGACTTGGCAAGATGGTCTTTGGACTGGTCTCCCCCCTGGGTAGGCCTGGTCTTCTGCCTGGGGTGGCTTGTGGCTTTTTTCATTTCCATTTTCCTGTCCAATCCCATGCTTGACACACTGTGGGTAGGCTGTCTCAATTTCCAACTCCCCGTTGTCTACGTGAATACTTTTCTCTCTGTGTTGGCCATATTCCATTAAGGCCGTGTTTTCAGGTCTGAGCTCTCCCAGGGGCTTGGGATAATTTTTCTCTATTCTTTTTAGTGTTGTGTTGATCCAAGGCCTTCTCTCTTGTTACCCCAACCCCCGTATGATCAATCAGTGAGTTATAAAGCTCTTTTGTCTATTGTGAAAAAAATGTGCACAGAAGGGAAGTATGGGATGCACTTGGGCAAGCCTCATGGGCTGTTAGGAATGGAGAGTGAGGGCAGTAGGTGGTTGGTCAAAGAGAGTTTGCTTAACAGTAGTAACAGTTACCATTTATAGAGTGCTTCCTGTGGTCCCAAGTGTTACAAACAGACCACCTCATCAGCCCCCTTAGAAGTTGTTTTCCTTCTCCCATTCTGCAGACAGGAAGACAGAGGCGCAGAGAGGTCATGCATAACTTCCAACACCACAGAACTGGCTGAGCCAGGCCAGGTGACTCCAGAGCCCATGTCTGAGCCACCGTGAGCCTCTTCTTTTAGTGGGAAATGTTGCTCTTGCTCATCCACTTCGTCTTAGAAAATGACATGCTGTAAAGCAGGAGAGTGCGGAAACTGAACGAGCAGGTTTGATGACACGTAAGGTCCTTTCTGCTGGCGTGCTCCTGCATCCCTCTGATGCCACCATGAGTGACACTGATAAAGCAGAGATGGGCTTTGGAGAACGGAGAACAGAGTCCGTCCGTAGTCAGCATCCTGGGTAGAGTTTTCTGTCTTGAGTATTCTCCTTCTCCTCCTTCCTCTGAAAGACCTCAGGCCAGGGCACGGAATTTCATTTCCTTCCAGCACCAAAGACGGTCCCTTTTTGTTGCTGATGGGCCATTGTCCCTGCTCCCTACATGTTGCCAACAGATACCCAGAACAAAGACATAGCAGTTGTCGTTGGGACAGGAATTTGATTTATCTTTGGCCTCCTTGAATTTGAGTACAGGTTTCCATTTGTTATAATTTCTGCTTTTGAACAATATATATATCCATTGCCTCTCTAAAGACCAATTTGGAAAGATGATGGATTGAACCCTTCATAACATAAAAGCCCTATGGCTGGATGGCTGACTCTTTATTTTCTCTGCAGAGAAAAGTAATGCACCAGCAGTTTCTACAGTTTCTAGACTTACCACAGCTGCCTGTAGAATTTTTCCAATCAACCTGATTTTACCTTTCTAAAACTGCTGTTGGTAAGAGGGTTGTGCTGTTCTTCTGTCTACTGGCAAAGAAATTTCTCTGATTTCTTTCTTTCTTTCTTTTTGATGGAAGTTTTAGAAATATTTTCTATCCATTTTTTGGTGATTTCAAAATGAAAACTCAAATTAATCTATCTGTAATTCACCCATTTTTAGATAGGAAAGAAGAAAATGGGTAAAAATCACCATTTGGAAAACAGAGAAGGGAAAATATGATGTAGTTTCCAGAAATTAAGACAGTCCCAGAAATTAAACCAATGTATGCCTTGCATATATTGTATGTCCAGTATTCTAGCTTTGCGCACTTAGAGGCTTTGCACAGTTAGCACCAATGGTCAGAAGAGTAAACCTGAGGCCCTTTCAGAATTCCCACCTGAACAGGAAAAGATTAAATAGTGCTCAGCATGCTTCACCAAGTAAACAGAGTAAAGTGATAAGTATTTTTGAAAATAAGAATTTGAATCATATGCAATGAAACAAAGAGAAGTTATCAGGTAACCTCAAGTCAACTAGAAAATTCAATAAACCTCAAGCACCGACTTCCTTTGCTCACCACTTAATCAGGGTGTTACGGGCATCGGCCTGAATGAATCCGCTTACTTTTCAACTGGCTGTTCCGATGTCCTATAAATACAGCTCAAATATCAATTTTTGTAACGGAGCCAAACATAAAAATAAAATCAATCGGCAGCATCATTCAGCCCGCGGGACTGGGATGTCCAAGTACTATGTATTCAAGTTGGACTGGGCTGTTTATTTCATTCCATTTCTGCGTCCTCTGTGACTCACTCTGGCCATGCCATGGTCCCTTTCTCATGAAAGCCTGCAGATGCTTTCCCACTTCTTCCTGCGTGCCCCAGGCTTTGAGATGTCGATAAGTAAAGTTCTAAACGTTGGTATCACTTGTTCTGGAAACAGTATTGGATGCGTTCAATTTACAGACTCTAATCCATATTCCGAAAACTATTATTTTCCCTGGAGGCAGAAAGAAATGGAAATGAGGATAGTAAAGTATCCCAGCCCTTAGGTAGTTAGGGAATGAGAGCATGGAAGTGCTGGCCGGAGGAGCAGGCATTTCAGAATGGATTGTAGGAAGGAGAGAGCTGTGTGCCATTAGCAGGTGCCAGTGGGCAGGATACGTCTGTCTCATATGCTTCCGAACTTAGGAAATCATCCCCCACAGCATGATCACAAAGCCCTCTGTTGGCCAAAGCTCCAGACCTTTGAACTAGACCTTGAGTTTTCTCAGATACCCCTGCGCCCAGGATTCACGATGGGTTCCTTGGAAGGGGAGGGTCTGGGGGTGCCAGGGAGGAGGCTAGTCGGGGATAAGAAGGGGGACAATGACGCTGGGGAGGAGAACCCGGCCGGGTGCAGGGGCTGCTGACTTCCTGGTGCCTCTTCGTAGGAAGAGGTGGAAATGAGCAAAGGGGAAAAGGGGAGAAAAACCAATAGTTGGAAGTGAAAAAGGATTAGGAAAGAGACAAATAATTCAAAAAATAAATAAAGGAGGCCAAATTTGCGACCTTTAGGTTGCACCCTATTTCTCTCTATATGCACAGTGTGTGTGAGTGGAGTGTTCATGTGTGAGACTCAGGAGCTGAGCGTGAGAGTCGGAATCCCTGTCCTGCCATTTACTGTGTGACCCTGGGCAGGCTGGTTAACCTCTCTGTTCTTTAGTTTACTTAAGTGTTCAATAAGAATAAAGATAGAACCTACTCCCTGAGTTGTTCTGAGGATTATATAAGTAAAGTACTTAATAAACACTGGCACTTAGTAAACATTTAGTAAGGACTTGCTATTATTATTATGTCAGTCTCTGATAAATATCAATATTTATGTGTTGGCTGCTCTGTCCTCTGTTGCTTTCTTTCTGTCAGTGACAATGTAGGACAAAGGATACACATCGTTCCCCACTGGGCCACACAGTGAGAATTCCTTAAAAACCCACCAAAGCAGAAGGTGTGAGAAATGGGCCATTTATCTCCCAAATCGAAAAGCATGTTTGTGGTCCTGCGAGAGCCTTGAGTGCCATGTTTTTGTCAGGGAAAAGCCTAGGTTCAGCCATCGCTTTGGTTGGGAAGAGAAGCCACCAGCTGGGTGACTGTTCATTGCCATTGGCCTGGGACCAAGGTTGATCTAGCATTTTGCACCTGTGAATCTTCATAGGTGGAAACAAAGCTACGTTCCAGGTCAGGAGCCTCCTCAACTTTGTCATCACCCATAGACCACTGGTCTGTGACGGTGTCGCCCTGGACTTAGATAACAGCCTTTGAGGACCCAACCTGTTTTAGCCAGAGGATTTCTCCACGGAGGAATTTGTGTGTGGCTGGACTCTCAGATAGCACAACCGGGCTGCTGAGTGTGTGCACAGGAGTCTGCGTTTGGCAGCGTTAGGAGAGCGAACTAGCGCCGAATGGGACTTTTCAAACTCTAAGGTACGTAGGAATCACCTGGGGATCTTGGAGAAGGTGGATTCTGACTCAGTTGATCTGGGATGGCGCCTAAGCGTATGCATTTCTAACGTGCCCTGGTGTCACAGGTTCTTCTGGTCCACAGACCAAACACTGACTATAGTGAGGTTTAGGGACATGTCTAGAAATTGACATCACCATCAAGTTCTGTTGATCACTCTTGGCCTTGTTGGCACACACAGTTCAGGGGAGAACTGGCACTTTCCATGAGACTATTTACATCTGAAAAGTCGAGATAACTGAGACAGACCCAGGTTGGATTTTATTCTTTGGTTTGAGATACTGAAATGGTTGCTTCAGTTTTTTCTACTCTACTACTTATGTGTGAGGAGACCGTGTGCAAATATTAATATCCTTTCCCCAAGTTTAATTTGTTTAATAAAACATTCAGGTTAACTCCAAGCCTTCTGGATGGCACTGATCTGTAGAGTGTTTTGTTTTCCATGCCAGCTGCTTTCACTGGCTAACCTTGGCAATACATGCTAACTGCTATAGGATTAAAAAAACCAAAAACAGTAACAGAGAATGGACGTGCATGCTTAGCTGAGATTGGTTTTACCTTCCAATTTGCGGACCGCAGGGGCTCCCTCTGCTTACTTCTAGGAAAGAAGAGACACTGTGGATGGTGTTTAGAAATGCCCTTCTTTTTGTCCAAATCAATTTCTGTACAAAATGTGTGCTGCTATTCCCCAGGGACCAGGCAATGGGTGGGGGGATGGCTCGAAGGAAACTCAAACCTTTGTTACGGAAATAGCATCCGTGGCCCTTCCTACTGATGGCAGCCCAGGAACAAATTTCATTTTATACTTTTCTTTCTTTTACAGTTTTTATAATTTTTATGTTTTCAACATGCATTGTTCTAAGAACTTTATTTGGCACTAATCTCAGAACTACCCTATTAGCTAGGTATTATTTTCCCTATTTCACAGATGAGAAAACTACAGTTTAGGGAACTCATTCAAGGCTACAGTAGAAAGCAGAGATAGAGCCTGAATTTACACGTGTATCTGCTCCAGAGCTCTAAGCTTTTACTATCACCTGGAGTTCTACGGGGGCCATGTTATGAGTCGAGTTGTATCTCCTACAAGATATGCTGAAGTTCCAACCCTTGGTATCTGTGAATATGACCTTATTTGGAAATGAGGTCTTTGCAGATCGAACCGAGTGAAGATGAGGTCAGATTGGATGAGGGTGGACCCTTACCGAGTCACTGGTGTTCTTATAAGAAAAGGAAAATTGAGACCCAGGCAAACACAGAGGGAGAAGGTCATGGGAAGACAGAGGCAGAGATTGGAATGATGCAGCCACAAGCCAAGAGTCACCCAGGGCTACCAGAAGCTGGAAGAAGAAAGGGAGGCCTGTCCCCCGGAGGCTTCAAAGGGGGCTCGGCCCTGCTGCCACCTCGATTTTAGATTCCAGCCTCCGGAACTAGGTCCAGTTTGTTAAAGTCCCTTGGAAACTAACATAGTCCAGGGTTGCACACTTAGAACTTTGCCAGGAGGGTACATCTTGTGTTCAGCATTCTTACCACAGAAAATTAAAAACCAAGAAGTAAAACACACATACTTAACTTAGGGCTATTATTAAGTGAAAGGGCACTGGGAACTATTGTAATTCAAGAAAGAGAGAAGGAAGGAGGAAAAGTAGAGTGAGGGGGAGAGGGAGGGTTCCGCAAAGAAAGAGAAAGGGTAAGGCAGAGAGACAGACTGAGAGTCCAAGACACTGAGGCCGTCATCTTAACGCGATAGGCCTTTGTGCTGAGCTCAGCCTGGAGGGCTGCCAGTTCAGGACTCCGGCACAATCCTATACTTCCCCCAGGTCAACAGTGCAGCCAGTAAGTAGTAAACACGTCGTAGATATTACTTCATATAATACACACACACTATGAGAAAGATGTGTTTTACTTTCATTCATTTTTATAGATGTGAAATTGAGGTATAGAGAGGTTAACATGCCCAAAGCTCCCCAGATGACAAAAAGCAAAGCCATAATCCCTTCTGTCTGACCTTCCCCTCCACTGACCCTGGCACAGGAAGCAGGAAGGCTTGCCCAACTTGGGGACACTGAGTATGCCTCCTGAGTGCCTTCTGTGTCCCAGACTTTGAGAAATCCTACGATGGGAGTCAGAGGTGGCTGAGGTCACATCACACTCTTGGTTGTGGCTTCCCCTTTAGAATACAGGCTGAGCTCTTCTCCCACTGCCACATGGGCTGGCTGCCACCTACAGCTCAGACCTCATTCTCTTCTGCTTTCCTGCTCACTCATCACATTAGCCTTCTAATTGCACCTACCTCAGGACCTTTGCACTCGCTGCATGTGCACTGTGCACGCACTGCCTTGAATACCTTCCTAGAGATCTTCACAGGGTTTGTGCCCTCTCATTCTTCAGTCTCTGCACAAATGTCACCTGCTCAGGGACATCTTATCTAAAATAGCAACCCCCAGCCACACTATCCCCGTATACTCCCCTTATGATTTTGTGCGAACATGTCCTTTATTTGTCTGCCTTTCCCACTAAAACATAAACTCTGCTTTGTCATGGATGCTGTTGCATCTAATGCTTAGGAATCACACACCAAAGATGGTGTGGATAAATGAAACAGGACAACCACAAGAAATGTGTGCGAGGCACGTTCAGGGCTCTGGGAGTGAATAGGAAGGTCATTCCAGTCTTAGGCAATTGAGATAACAGAATTGCCTAGAAAAGGTGACTCTAATCAGAGTGCCGAAGTCAACATAAGGTTGAGACAGGCAAGGAAGGGGGAAAGGTTCTTGGCAGAGAGAGTGGAATGTTTTGAGGGCATAAATGTTATTTAGCATGAATGGAGTGTAGATTATGGCAATGGGGGATGGGGGAGATGAGAATAGGGCAGGATCTTCCCAGGGTTTTGTCCCCGATGTTGGTGACACTGGGCAAATGTGTGCCACATAGTGGAACATGAGGACCGAACTCTGATCTTTTGCCCCAAAATTCCTTGCTGAGGGGGGCGTGGTGAGTCACAAATGATAAAATCTCACTAAGCAGGTTTTGTTAACCACATACAGTGTGGTTGACTTCCCAACCTGATGCAGGTACAGCATTAGCATCACCTGAAAGATAAAAGACCCCTCTCATCTTAACTCAAGCATCCTAGCAGATCCTTATCAACTGGAGAGATCCTCCCGTCTGGACCTCCCAGAGTACTCAGACCCTTATCTTAACTCAAGCATTTCCTTTCTGGTCTTTAGATAAAGCCTAACTCT
>NW_012151952.1:1604567-1605657 GCF_000956105.1 Propithecus coquereli | reverse complement strand
GCCAGAGAGCCCACAGGAGTAGAAAAGATGAAGGGAGCTGGGAGGGTCTGTGGCAGAGACAGCACGTATTAGGTTAGTTTCTGGGAATGCTTTGGAGGCATCTGACCTAAGCGGCTGTGGAAATTGCTGATGACCCTACAGGCTCCACCATCTGGTGTTCTGTAAATAATGTTTTCATTTTCCTCTAGAATGGATGGTTTCAATTATAAAAAAATTGATACCCTACCAGTGACTATGCCAACTTAACATGGTGCTCGTGATTATTGGACCGTCATGTAGGCATTATTTCAAGTGTCAGTCTCCATGGAAACATCTCAGTTTTATTGAATGGCAAAGCATATGCAGCAGTCACGCTAAACAGGAAATCATCCTGCCTCTCGGTTCCCTTGTGACTCTTCCTCAGATGCAGGGAGGGAAGACCTTAGAATCTGGCCCATTAACTGACTCAGTAGGCAA
The DNA here is from genome assembly GCF_000956105.1 of Propithecus coquereli. Taxonomy (NCBI): domain Eukaryota; kingdom Metazoa; phylum Chordata; class Mammalia; order Primates; family Indriidae; genus Propithecus; species Propithecus coquereli. Next base: position 1,605,201 of record NW_012151952.1, on the reverse strand, counting down.
GAAATGACTAAACTAAGAAACTTGAAATATGGAGAAAGGTTAAAATGCTGAAATGTAGCCCAACTTCCTTCTCTGGCAATCTTCTAAAAAAAAAAAAATTCATTTTTTTTTCCTCCTAAGTTAGCCACAGGAAGTCCGCCCTGTCATTACTAAGGTGGAGGCGCTCTGGCCTGGAATATTCAGTGAAGACTTGGATTTATCCTCTGGGTCTGGGGCTCTGGGTGGCTTCCCAATCTACTTCCTGTGGCACGTCTGGCAAGGTCCCAGGAACGTGACAAGGCAAAACAAGGTACCCTGAAATTACCTACAATGAAAATGACTGGTAATCTCCAGTGATTACTGTGTTTGTGAGTGACAGGGTTGCAGTTTGTGCAAAATCTTTTACTGCAGCAAAACTGTGTCCTGTGAGGTTAGATTTTTTTTTTCCTTTGGTTTTGTTTCATTTTAATGAAAATAGCTTCAGATCTTTAGCATTATGCATTCTTTTGCCCCAATAATGAGGCTGATTATAGATATGTAATATACTTTTTGAGGACATAAGCTGAAAGTCTTAAGAAATGTAAATTAAATTAGAATGAAAGCAATAATATAATTCTTATACCATAAGAAGAGTATATTTTTATACTATAGTACT
>NW_012151952.1:1601883-1604517 GCF_000956105.1 Propithecus coquereli | reverse complement strand
TATTTCTACGAGCCCATACTCTCAATGCATATTGATTTTAACTTCATTTCTACTGCTAGCCACATCATCCATTTTAGATGTCATCGGCATATATACATAAAGAATTTAACCCTGCCCAAAAAGAGGTCTGGCTCCTGGGAGATGATCTTTGTTTGCTTGGGTGCCTCCTGCCAGCCAGATAGTAATGTTGTGATTTAGGGTGGGGGTTGGTCATGCAAAAAGGCCCACAACATGATTTATGGCAGGGGCTTTGGTCACGCAGTATCAGTCAACCTGGAGACTTAGTTCAATCACATAAGCAAGCAATCAATTAATCAATCAATCAATCATACAAGCATAATGGAGCACTAAGAAACACTCTAAACACTGAGTTTCGGTGAACTTGCCTGTTTGTCAACACTCTTCGTATATTGTTACCCATAGATACTGGGAGAGTAACTTTTTTATGACTTGCTGGGAAGAGGACTCCATGTTTATTACTTCTCCTAGATTCTGTCCTATGCACGCACTTCTTCTCTTGGTTGATTTAATCTGTATCCTTTTCCTGTAATAAACTGTTTTGTGAGTATGACAGCTTTCAGTGAGTTTTGTGAGTCCTTCTAAGTAAATTATAAAAACATAGGGTGGTTTTGGGAACCCCCCAAAACTTGCAGTTGGTATCAGAATTGGGGAGTTGTTCTTAGGTAGTGTTCCTTCTGAACTTTATAGCTGGCCTGAACTCTTCACACACACACAAACCACTTTTGACTTTCAGCATAGGGTCATGCATATGCTATTAACATATACATATATAGAGACCGCGGTCTTTGTAAAGATCTCAAAACTACTGGCCTTGCACATTAATTTCCTTTTGGTCTATAGTAAAGATAAATGATCAAGAATACAACCAACTGACCTTTGGTAATACAGTTTGGTAAAGGTGCAACCAGCGTACGTGGTTTTTCTATGTGTGAGGCCATAGAAGTCAATCTGAGTGTAGGTAAGCTCTGCAGTCTCGCTTGGTGGGGGTTCACATGGTAGAGAGATGGAGTTGAAAGTCGATTCATTACCAAGTCTTGTTGCTTTTATCTCTGAAATATTGTGTATCTCCTTTCACTGCTTTCCATCTCTATTACCACCTCTGTAGTGAACATCAACACCTCAACTAATGAAATGTCTCCAGGCCAAATCCTGGACATTTATATCTGGCTGTTATTCCACGTGGCTGCTGGAGTGATTTGTTTTAAAAATGCAAATCAGATCATAGTATTCTTTATCTTCTTACCTCTCGTGCTTAAAACTCTTACATGGCTCCCCAATGCTCTTTGAGTAAAGGCAAAACGTTCCTAATTTGCTCTACAAACATCTGTGTGACTTGATGCTAATGTATTTCCCAGGCTTTATCCCAAACTGCTCTCTTCTGTCTTCGCGCTGGGCTTTCTTCAGTCTTACCCATTTGCCAAACTTCAACAACGGGGTCTTTGCACCTGTTCTTCTCCTTGCCTGGCTTTCCCACCCACTTTGTGCTTATTAATGCCTACACGTCGTTCACGCAAACCTTTCCTAAGGAAGCTGCTTTTGATTTCCATAGCTATGCCTCATAATTCCTTATACTTCTTATTCACAGAGATTTTTCACAGTTGCCTTTGTATTTGTTGTCGTTTGGTAACCTGTGTCCCCGGCTGGACCAAGCTCTTTGTATTTGGGTGGATCCACGCTTCTGTACCTTTGACAAGGGTCCAGTGTCATTTTGATGCAGGTAGGCTTCAGATGGGACTCTGTTCAGGTAATGGTTGTGGGCAGGTTGATGGCAGCTGCCACTTTGATTATTAGTTGGAATGCATAACCTTAGAATAAACAGCCACCCAGAATCATCATTTGTTTCTAGGAGGAATTTTCAGGTTTTTTTTTTTTTTTTTTTTTTTTAACCCTGGTGCATTTGTCCTGAGTCACTCCTGTGAGAAAAGAGCCCTTGGTGTCCAAGGATGACATAGGTTGGATGGTTACCCAAGGTGTTGCCATCCTGGGCTTCTATAATGCAGAGCATGGGAGACACTGATCTGCTCAGACCTTGAGGCAGCTATTCAAGGCCTGGAGCAACCATGCTAATCATGTCTAGCCACCATGAGCACTCTCTGTGGGGACCTGGGACCCTCATGAAGGTTTTCTCTACAGAAAAGGAACTCGTGACTGGTGTCAGGGTTCCCATAGGTGAAAGGATCAGTGAATGATATCCAGCTCTTGCCATTCTGTCATGAAGCATGGCCAAGGAAGTGCTTGACCCACCCAGGCATGAATCTCAGTGAGCGTGTTCCACCGCCCATGGTGGCCAGAAGCCCCAGGGAGCTCCAGGATGTGCCCACACAGCCAGGTAGTTGGGGAACAGCAGGGCAAGATGGCGGGATGGGACTTCTGGCAGGTCTAGGTCCAGCTATATTTGTGTTCACACATATATTAGATGCTTCTTTCCAGTTGTGACTGATGCACCTTTTGGTGGCTTCCTGGCTAGTTGCATGGTGACTGCTCTAACAGCACAGGTACATTCAGCAAATTAAAGCATAATTATTTAGAACACTTGAGAGGGGGAAAAAAAAAGCTCAGGTTGCATTCAAAATCCAATTCCATTATCACAAGAAATTTTAACATTACATTTTT
>NW_012151952.1:1601111-1601833 GCF_000956105.1 Propithecus coquereli | reverse complement strand
TAATTTTTTTCTGAGAAAGAAATCCCACCCTAATCCCAAGCTAACTGCACCTCACCCAAGGTACTTTCTTGGGTCATAGCAGGCTGCCAAGTGAGCTGGGGAACGTTACCCAACCACAGGATGTCAGGATGTCCCGCTATTACAGATAAGAGGTTTCCAGCCTCCACTACTGCCCTCAAACTGTCCATCCCAATTAGTGACTGTCCCTCTTCCAGGCAAATTCCTCAGCTCTTGTGAATGGAAGTGCAGGCTGGCTCTCCAAACTCTCAATGTTCTCTTCCTGCACCTATAAACATACCTTTCCCAGCTCCTTTTCCTTTCTCTTATTCAACAGACCATGCCCTTCCTCCCCATCCATTTCTAGTCCCCCTTTGAGACTCTGATTAGGTGCACCTCTTTCGGGAAGCCTGCCTCTACTTCCTCAGGCAGAATTAGGTCCTTTCTCTTCTCTGTTTTTATGGCACTTTGTGTTTTTATGCAACTATCCAATCTCCCACCTTTTTATTTGCTTAGTATCTATGTTATTTTTTCTGCTGTTTTCTGTAGAGTCACCTTAAATCAACTCAAAATTTAAAAGAAAGTAGGCCTCATTCTATATAACAATTTACATGAAAGCATGTGTTTGAAAATCAATAAAACAAGACAAAATCTCAAAAAACCAGAAACTATAGATACATGTTGTTGGGATTGAAGGTTGAAGGTAAAAAAAATAAAATATAATA
>NW_012151952.1:1569492-1596116 GCF_000956105.1 Propithecus coquereli | reverse complement strand
TAGAAATCTTTCAATGGACTCCCCAAAGAATCCTTGGGTACAAACATTGACTAGGACCCTCATCCTTCTTAGGAAAGAACTTCCAGTAGCATTAGATTCACTCGGAGGCCTTGTTAAAGTTCAGATTGATGGATCCCAACTCCAGGGTTTCTAATTCAGCAGGTCTGGGGTGGGACCCAAGAATTTTCCCTTTTATTGAGTTTCCAAGCACTGCTGACGCTTCTAGTCCCAGGATCAGAGTTGAGAATCTCTGCGTTAGAGCAACGGCTCTCAGCTCTGGCGCCATTCGATTCACCTGGGGAGATATTTTAACTACAGCTGTCTGGAACCTTATCCTAAATCAGTCACACAGAATCCTGGGTGGTGGCGCCGGGCATGTTGAAAGGTGTCCAAGTGATTGAAATGGGCAGTTAGTGCTGAGACCCACGTAGTAGAACATCGCATTTCAGCTGGTGACCGTCTTCCTACTACATACCAATGTTGGACTAATTTTTGCATTTTTTATTACTATCTTTCTTTTTTGTATTTCTTTGTATTTTTTTAAAATGTCACAGTGACATTTGAAAAACAAAAGTGTTTTTGTACTTGAGAAGTTTCCAGCAATGGTAAGTTGCTTCCCCTTCTCCTCCTCCTCCTAATTATTCAGGAGCTGACTCGCTGTTAGCAGTTAGTTGAAAATCTGTTAAGTCTGTAATTACGATCACTATATATGACAGTGCAATTGGGGATTGAATATTTTATTATTTATACTGTTAGTACCTAAGGTGTTTTAAACCATTGCACTTAGAAGAACAACTTAAACGTCTCGTAAGTAAAATCATAACTTGTCATGTTTCTTATGTTTTCTGTTGAGAAAGAAACATCTTCAGATAACAATAGCCAACTGAATTACACCAAATTTTCACATTTAATATTTAGTTTAGTTACACAGTAACTGTGAGGTTAGATTAAAATGCTTGTGTCTAGTGGACCCACATTTTCATTAGGGTATGTTTTAAGTCACCGTGCATGGCAAAAGTTGGGCATGGTCAAAATTTCTCTTCAGCATCCCTTACACCTATGTTATCCGGAGTGCGGACCAGAGACCAGCAGCACGGGGACCACCCAGGGGACTGTGGATGCATAGTCTCAGCCACCTGTTGAACCCACACCTGCATTTTGACAAGATCCTTGAGTGTTGGTATGGACACTAAAATTTGAGAAATACTGCCTTAAATTATTCATAAGTTGCTAAGGCCTAGGGCTTTAGCAGCTAGAGAGTCCACAGTTATTTACTTGGTTTCTCTTTGTATTTTGGCTGAGTGGAGTAGAGTGGAGGCCTGGCTCTAGATTGAACGAGGAAAGCAGGGAGAAAAAGGATTTTTTCCTTCTCTTCCTCTCCCTCTTCCCACCCTTTTCTTCTATAGAATCATGTGGATCAATTACTGTAAGTTGAAATTACATGCATTGCAACTTCCCTGTATTTTATATGCTAGTGCAAAAAAAAAAAAACAAAAAAAAAAAAAAAAAAAAAAAACACTGTCCATCTACCGTGTGCCAAGGGCTATGCTGGGTTGTAAAGATACAATGACAAGGAGAAGAAAAAAAAAAAAAACAGTTCCTGCTGTCATGGAGCTTAGTGTCTAAAAGTGTCTAACTGAAGATGGGGAGGGATTAGCAGGCCTGCAGTGTGTGAAGAATACTGTGTTCCATTCAACTTAGCTTTCATTTTCCAAATAACTCCAGTGAAGAACATCTTCTGTTAGGAATCCTTGTGAACTGACCAGCCACTCTTTAGGCTGAGCGGGAGTTTTCGAAGGGAAGCTCCTACCACCAGTTTAATCACACCCCTCCCCCAACTCTTACTGAGGCCGGGATGGATGGCATGAAATAAAGGCAACCACGTGTATCTTCTGTGCGACCTTCAGGAACCAGCCTCCACTGGGCGAGGAGCATCAGTGTGCTGGGAACAGAAAGCTTCAGGGACAGATTGGGCAGCATGCCAACAAGTGTCCCCTAGTGCTGTGCCAAAGCCTCTTGCTCACGCACGTCTCGTGATGCTGCTGGTGCCAGTTCCACATCTGATATCAGCGGTCCCCAAATACTCTAGAAGATCTCATGCTTCTGTTCCCTGGGGGAAAGGGGGACACCTTTATTTTCGCTGCCCTCGTGGGATTTTACGATTGCACTTTCTGCATGCTTGCTTTCTCTCTGGTTAACAGCTATCTTGAAGAAGAAAGCTTTTTCCCTTCTGAAGGGAAGGAAGAAATCACCTATGTGATGAGAACTGATCACCTAATCCTGTGATCTGAATTTTTCCCTTACCTCTTAAAACCATTTACATTCATGCCAGCTGTTTGCTGTCCTTAAAATGCCACAAGACATTGCTCAGTGTCCTTTTTTCCCAACAATGCATGGCAGATGTTTGGGGTTTGATGTCTTTAAGTGCCTTTCATCAGTGTAGAAACTGTGCTTCCTGGTGGCTGCTATCCTCATACAATGGCTGTTGTATAATGATTTATCATGTTTAATCAGAAATTATAACTTGCTTTCGAATAAAAGGAACAAAGCACATATTACAGGATATTTACGACAAAATCTATTTACTATTTATGAAGAATCTAAAAGCTTAGCAATCTTCTTCAAAGACAAACTGTCAAGGCTGAGAAAACTCCAGCTGTTTAAAATTTCAAATCCTTAGCTGAATGTCTGATCTCGACTGAAGCACTCTATTTGAGTATCTTTTTTAAAACAAAGCTGTTGAAGACAATTTTCTCTGGTATGTATTTTCTCCACTACAGTGCAAGCTGAGGGCTTGGTGTTGTTCCCAGGAGAACTTCTGATACTGAGATGTTTAGATCCTATAACTCTGGCCTCTGCAGTCCCCCCGACTGGCATGGAGACCACAGGGAAAGAGGCCATGGGGGCAGATTTCTGCCTTGAGTTGAGCGACGGTCATAAAATCGCAAGGATGTGCCCTTATTGAAGGCAGATTGTTTCCTTCTCTGAACAGAGAGGGTCTTTAAGATGTTCCAAGATACAGCTGAACTCCCAGAATTCCTGAATGATTCTCTTAAATACTAGTTGGGAAGGGATACCAGTTACTGAATGTCGGCCTTGCATGCATCATCTCCTGGGATCTCGGCTTGTGCCATCTCCGCCAATCACGAAATGATTTACTTACAGAGGGTATTCAATCCCTGCGTTGACAGATGAGGTGGCTTGGGGGGTCTGTGTTTGTTTCAGAGTTATGCCATGTCTGACTCCAGAGCCCACAACTTTGATCCTGGATGGGCTCTCGTCAAAGATGAATCGCTAGCTTCCGCTGGGATTAGATAACTTTTCGTAGGCAACCAAATTGTTCTTTTAAGAGAGATCCATCTTTGAAACTATAAGGTTCATTAGAAGCTTGGACTTGCACTAGATTCAAAATCGTTGTGGTAGTCTCACTAAGAAGGACAGGAACACATTTCTTACTAATCCTTCCCAATGATATGGTAAGCAACTCATTAGCACCAGAAAAGAAGAAAGTTGATTTTTGAAAATAGATTGAATTGATGGTCAGTGTTGTCTACTCACCACCAGAAACAGAGTTCACATTAGCTCAATCTTAATCATAAAATTGTTAATTAAAAATATTTTAAACCATATTTTGTTTTATAAAAGTAGTTTGTTTATATAGAATGTAGACGATACATAGATTTTTTTTTTTTCCTGTTTATAAGAGTGTAGCTCTTAACACATACCCCCTTGGTTTAAAATTTTGCTTATATGGAGACTTGGAGGAAGAATACTTCTACCTTTTCCATTGTTACCAAGTGTCCAGGAAATATTTCTGCAGAGATGGCCTCTCTGAAGTTTACATGACTGTGTTCACACTTACACGATGACCTGGGATCTGACGTTGTCAGAGCTTTTTCAGAAAACGAGGTGGTCAGTTTTCTCCTAGATCTAACAGGTTTCTTACCTGAAACCATACTTTGAGTTCTGAGCTTTCAGGTCAGGACTGACTGCATCCCAGCGACTCTGGGTGAAGTGGGTGCCTGAACTCGTGCATTACCCTTTGCCATCTGCATCTGGAGGATTTGAACACAGACTTTATGAAGTCTGAGAATCCATCCTGTTCCTAAGCTAAGAACTCAGAAGTGAGCATAGTTTCTCATAAGACCTCCTGCCCTGTGCTTCTGCAAGCTACCTTTCCTGCTACTCCTCAGTCACTAAACCCCGAAGGGTACTTTTCTCTCTACAGGGTACATTCCCACAGCATTCAGAATAGAATTCGAAAATATTTACAGTTCTAATATATTTTTTCTGCCTTTCTCCAGGCTTATACATCATATACTAGCTTAGTAGTACTCAACTGGGAGTAATTGTGCCCTCAGAAGACATTTGGCAATTCCCGAAGATATTTCTGATGCTCACAACTGCAGGGTGGAGGTGCTACTGACACCTAGTGGGTGGGTGTCAAGGATATTGCTAAGCACCCTTGCAGAGGACAGCCCACTGCAACAAAGAATTGTCCAGCCCAAAATGTCAGTAGTGCCATGGTTGGGAAGGCCTCGGGGAGGTAATCCTTTGGCTAGAAGCATGGCCTCCGGGCCCAGATGGCCTGGGCTTATCTCCAAGATCCCCTACTTATTAGCTGTGTGACTTTGGAAAAGTTACTTAAAACCTCTTTGCCTCAGCTTCCTCATCTGTAAAATGAGCCTAATGATGCCTATCTCAAAAAAGGATACAATTACATGAGTTAATACATGTTAAATACTCAAGAGTAGTGACTGGTGCATAGGAAGTACCCCATGTGTGCTACCCAGCTGTGGCTGCTATTGCTGTTACTGTTGCTGGCACTGCCACCACCATTTCATGCACTTTGATTTAGGAAGATTCCTCTGCCCAGAACAGAGGAATCTCCCACATTGCCCCAACCCTTAAGCCATAGTTAGCATTTCCCCTGGCAAATGGCTAATTTCAGCCTTCTTCACTTGCTTCTAGTGTGAGTCACTGTACAGTGCCTGGCAAGATGTCATTTGTTCTCTCTTCTCCTTTGGATTGTAAACTCTTGGAGGAGTTGTGGCTTGTTCTACCTCAGCTTTACATGCAGAGTCCCTAATAGTAGTCACCACTCCATACAGTACATTGACTGGTTTGGAGTCGGGCTTCCTGGTTTCCATTGCTAAGAAGACGAGCAGACAAAAGAAATAGTAGGCACTTTTCTCTTTCTTTCCAGACTGGACACAACCTTTTTAGTAAGCCTCCCAAGAGCTATTTGTTTCAAAATAAGAAGCCTGGTTTTAAATTGGGCATTTTCAGTGCCTTTATAACCCTTGCAGTAATGTTGGGACCTCTCAAATAGTTGGCACTGAAAGGCGAGAGCTAAACAGAAGTACAAGGCAAAATATTGTTTCCTCCCATCAGATACAGACGCTCACCCCCAGCCATGCCAGCCTTCTGGCCTTGGGGAGACACACGGCATGGATTGCTGTCTACAATTAGTAATTAGCCTTCTTCCATAGCCCTCTGTCTTGATTCTCCATTCTGGCTTGAACTAGATAAGTGACAAAGTGGCTACTCATTGCTGCTGATCATCTGTGAGTAGTAGAAAACAAAATATTTTTTCACACTGCATGTATGAAATCTGAAATCTTCTATAATGAAAGATTTTTTCTTTTTGTTCTCTCCTTGGCTTACAATTAACTTGTCAGTTCAAAGATACTGTAGCTCTTTAATGAAGAGATGCTGGGGTATAAAGGGATCAGAATGAGTTCTAAAACTACTTCTGTCACTAATAGATTGGACGATTTTCTTAACCTCTCTCAGCCTTAGTTTGTACTTCTGTAAATGAGGATAATGCCACCTACTGCAGTGAGATGCCCTGAAGATGAAATGAGATGCTGAATCTGCAAGCGTGTAATAAAACAATACAATGTTTTATAATGGCAAGTCAATTGTAACAGTTAATTGATGATGCTATAATTTTTAAAAATTGGGTAGATTTTTCTTTTCTTTTGTACTTCTGAACATAAATTCATTGATATTGTTTTATTGACAAGATTTAGAGGTCAATATAATCAACCGTATTTTTTCTTTTCCTTGAGAAAAGTGTATAGCTTGTATGCAAATTTGCAGAAAGACAGACCTAGTTCTTCCTTCCCCTGTCCCTTACCTGCCATTTTACAGCTTGAGTTCTGGCTGGAATGAGCATCTGAGATGCTCTTTAGCTGTAGTGTACTCAACCGGTTTGATGGAACTGGCCTGGGATTAGCTCTCTTACATTGGCTCTTGTTCTTAGCTTTCCATGTTAGTTTCACAGTGAAAGTTCTCCCAGTAAATTGATAGGGGCAACTCCTCTAGCCAGTGTATAACATTTCTATCTGCTCATGACTCACATAAAACTTCTGCTTGTTCAAAACCATAACCATCATCCTTTTGCCTCTATTTTCCCCAATCTCAAACATTTACAAAACAGCTGCCAGACAATGACCCCAGGGGTCAACCATGCACTACATAAATAAGACATGTCAACTTGGCTCCTTGAGGAAAAGGACCAAGAATTTTCTAGCCAACATCAAATCCCCAAGCTGGCCAATCACAGGTGAAAAGTGTCTGGAAATGCCCTGTTTACGGTTGGGCGAAGGCCTCTGTTCACATCCATGGATGTTTAGTTTGACTTCTCTGCTGGTGAGGACAAATGGCACAGTGAGCGAATGTGTACATTGCTTCCATCTGGATTGTGATTAAGGAAATCATCCTGCACTAGCTACAGGATCCTACTGTAGCCATCCTCCTCCACGTGCTGACTACAAACAAACTTGCCATCTTGCCTCTTCTCAAGAATTATGTTCAACTGTACAATCAGTAAATACAGAGCATCATAAACAGTGTATGAAAGGAATTGGGGGAAGCTTCTCAACTGAGAGAAATCATTTCTGGTAAACTATTTTTGTTAGCTCCCGGTATTTATTGTACACTCCATAATGTAAACCACTTTTTACTAGAGGCTACAAAAGGAATGGGTCCCATGGTCTAAGAGAGAGCCCGTGGACTATTCTCATAAGCAGTGAAGACTGCTAAGAACAAAAGGTATCTCTACTATAAAGGAAGTTCTCATATTTTTTTTAACTTCCTCTAAGCTATGGCTCAGGGCTGTTTAATACAAATTTTTGTGAAAATGGGAATGTTCCATATCTTCGCTGTCCAATATGATAGCCACCAGCTACATGTGCCTATTGAGCACTTAAAGTGCGGCTGGTGCAACTGAGGAACAGGATGTTTAATTTTATTTAATTCTAATTAATTTAAATGTAAATAGTCATGTGTAGCTGGTGGCTATTGCATGGACTGGTAGCTCTAGCTTGGTGGGTGACAGTCATAAGTAGAGGTGTAACAACAAATTATTTAGCATTATATTATATGCCAAACACTACATTAAGTGTTTCTTATGTAGTAACTCATTTAATCTTAATAACAACCCCATTATGTAGTTACTAATATTATACCCATTTTGCAGATGAGAAAACTAACAGAGAATAAGCAGCATGCCTACATCATAATCTGGAACATGACAAAGTTGGATTTATCATCGAGATGTACAGCCTTCAGCTTCTTTAGTCTTAACTTGGGCACTAGACTGCCTCTCGATAAGATCATGACTAATTTATTAACAGTAACAGTTATTGAAAAAATAACCTGATCATTTTTCACTACCTGATTGGGCAGAAAAGCATGGAAAGGATAAACGAAGATTGATTGATCGATTGATTTTTTTGAGACAGGGTCTCGCTTTGCCACCCAGGCCGGAATGCAGTGTTGCAATCATAGCTCACTGTAGCCTCCACCTCCTGGGCTCAAGTGATCCTCCTACCTCAGCCTCCTGAGTAGCTAAGACTACAGGCACATGTAACCATGCCTGGCCATTTTTTTATTTTTGTAGAAACAGGGTCGGGTCATGTTGGCCAGGTTAGTCTTGAACTCTTGGGCTCAAGTGATCCACCTGTCTCAGCCTCCCAGAGTCTCAAAGTGCTAGGATTACAAGCATGAGCCACCTCACAACCTGCCAAAATTTAAAACTGGTAATCTTTCTGAGGACTTCAGGGTTAAATAAATGCAAAGTCACTCTACTGAGTACCTTGAAATGATCGGATAAGATGTATCAACTTGCTTTGCCTACAAAAGACCATGACCTGTGGTCTACTGAGTGCAGAAAAAAAGAAATACTGATACAGCTTCTTATTGGGTGTTGCTATGGAGATTCAGCTTTAAACAAAGATGGTGCTATGTTTTTCCGCTCCAGTAATAGAGCTCAGCAATTAGCTGCAGCTTTATTTAGTCTGCAGCACCAGTGTACAGAGTCTCTAGAGAGAAGACCTTGAAATAGTTGCTCACAACGCCAGCAGACAGCTAGAAATGACTTCCTGGGGAAGTGCCACATGCCACTTGTGCAATAAACCCAGATAACTTTTCAAAAATCAGTCATTTTAACATCCCGGAAAACACTTTCCTATGTAAGTGATCATCGCCACATCAGTGCTATATTGTATGTGTTAATTACCAAGCAGAATTTTTTTTAAAAAAAGTTTCCCAAACCTGGATGTGTATCAGAATCACTGGGGAAGCTTGTTAAATGTAGGTGTAGGTGTAGACCTTTTGATGAACACCAGGTTAGAGGAATAAATGATTTAAATTAGACTAAAGTATAAAATGAAATGTATTTCAGAAGATTTCTTCTTGGCAAATTTCCTGCCATATGTAGGATTTTAAAAATTGGTCCTTGGTATTTCCTTAAATATCTGAGCTCTGACAGGTAGTAATAATTTAATACAAACATCCCCATGATGGTGAACATGTTAAATGTATTTATGCCTAGAGTCAGGAGATCTGTGTTGTGTTATGAAACTATGTGATAGCTAAGTATGTTTAAATGTGCTTTCCCAGGTAGCTCATTTGATAGTGCAGTGAAATTTTGGCTTTAAGGCACTATTACTCCAAAAATAATCAATACTAAATAGGTTGAAGACAAGACAGGAGGGGTATTGACATTTCAATCTGAAAATCCTGCAGGTTTTTTTAAATTCAAAAATCAGATGCAGATGGATTGCTTGACACTCTCAAACTTTATTGTGTGTGGTACAGGAAGAGAATGGATACAAGAGATCAAATAGAAGAGTATCAGATGAGAATCTCCAAAATTCTTTCCTGGAGGAAACAGAAACAGAAAATCCAGTTAACTTAAGGTGACAGAACAATACCGATGGTTAACATTTGAGTGACAGCTGGGCCACACTCCACTCTGAGTGCTTTACCTTCATTTCGTTCTCACAACTGCCACATGGGGTTACATTTTACAGATGAGAAAACTGAGGCATAGAGAGATCATCTTTTTGAAAGAGTTAGCATTTTCCTACTTGGCAACAATGATAAAGTTTCACATGCTGATCCCTTATTTTGTTTTCTTTTCTCGTAAATGGAATGGGTCAGGAACCCACATTAACACTACCTTCCTGCTGACTTGGCCCAGAACAGACTGAGAAGCCAGTACCCGGGAAGAGACTGGATTTCTCGGTGTTATGCCACAGTGGATCTCAATAGATCACAGTGGGGATCTCTCCTTCGTTTGGTGGCAACACTCCTAGGTAAGATTCTAATCAGCCATGGCATCTTTAGTACAATTTCTCCAATTATTTTGGAATATTAGGAGGACCCTGCCGGGTATGTGATGAGGACCACCCTGACTAAGCTCGTACAAACTGGATAAAGTCTCTTTCATTCGTTAGACACACTGGTGGCCGGGGAGCAAAGCCTCAGGATACTTAGAAGGGTTGCAGAAAGATACTTGCCTGGGACAATTGCTTGACCACGTGCCAGCGCAGACGGTCAGTTGCAGTCGCACTTTTCACCTGAATAAAAACAACAGCTCCAGTCTCAGTCTGCACTTTGGCAAACCACATGAAATTAAATGCAAATGAAATTTGCAAACATGACAAAAATGGGGGAAGGAGGAATTAAGTTCCTGGAACAAAAATCTGGTATTTTTTTATGCTAACCCTAGGAGGGCAGCTTAATCAAATTTTCAGCTAACACTGATGGTAATGACCCTGGTGGTCAGTTTCTTTATAGAGCTCTGCTATGGCAAAAGCAGAGGGTGATGAAGGTGTGGTGGGAATTAGCTTTGCACATTTCAATGCCAGGGAATTGCCGCTTTTTATGCTAGCATAGCCTCTTCTGAGTTTAATGGCCGTTGCTTATGTTCCCATGCCAAACTTGGTCACCTCAGCAGAGGTGGAGTCTGCTTATAACCATCAGTGTATGAAGACTCGTGATTTTAACTCTGAGCAGGCTGCACTCAGTTCAGAATGACCAGTACACGCCACGCATGCTTGTCCATGGATTTGATTTCAGTCAATTGCTAAGAACTAAACACTATGCTCTTTGAAGCAGGAACTATATATAGTCTTTAATTCTTTAGACCACCAAAAGAATCCAAGAGGAAGTAAAATTACACCAAGTGGTCTTATCATTTGCAATACCATAGAGAAAAAAAGGAGGGTGCGGATCATTCCACAATGACCCTGAAGTCAGATTATGTTTTCCCGCCTGGAAAAGCTGGAAGGCCTATCCAATCCTTAGGAAGGTGAGGCCTTCTTGAATCAACAGATGAGAGCAATAAGCGCAGATTAGACACATGATGTAGACTGAGACGTTTTGTCCTTTCTCCTTTCCATTTCAGAGAAGTTCGTTAGGGAGGCCTTTGACCACAAGACCAAGTAACAAACGTGCACTATGCCACTCACAGGTGTGTGTTACTGGGAAGTGACTTCACTGCTCCAAGCCTCTGTTTCCTCATCTGTGAAGTGGGGACAATAAGACCTGTCTGAATGGATGGTGGAATACCTCGTAAACTGCAGCGATAGGGATACTGGGTGGAATTATTGCCATCATCATAATTAATATTATAATTGCTGCAAAGGACCATGATAGGCCCTTTGAAGATTTGGATGAATGAACCTGGCCCTCCAGGGTAGGTCCATATTTGATCCTTTGAAGGTTGGTATTTATTACACATGTATCAAGGAAGATCTCAGAGAGTGTTTGTTAACTGATTTTGAGGTAGTATTCCGGCCCCAAAAAGAAACCGAATGTGTTTTCACAAGCTAAGATTAAGGGATTCTGTTCCACTCAGTTGTTATTCTATCATTCAAGACATACCATAACTATTATTCGTGCTTAAAATGTTCTTCAGCTTGCCAGCCAGCCTGGAGTTGCCTGTCAAATTAATCACATGGAGTGGTTCACACAGCAGGTGGTATGAGCCCATCTGTCCCCCAGCAGCCTTGCC
Source organism: Propithecus coquereli (assembly GCF_000956105.1). Taxonomy (NCBI): domain Eukaryota; kingdom Metazoa; phylum Chordata; class Mammalia; order Primates; family Indriidae; genus Propithecus; species Propithecus coquereli. The sequence goes on along the minus strand of NW_012151952.1, from coordinate 1,584,805 downwards.
GAGTGACTGATAGCTTTCTCTGTCAATTGCACCAAGGCGAAAGACTATTCATGACCCATCAATAAAGACCACAGTGACCCATTTCGAAAATACAGCTTATTATACCCAGAGAAAAGGCTGGCTGACTTCACTGGCATTCTAGGTATCATGCCTCCTAACTCTGAAAGTTTATAATGGGCAAAAAATGTAACCACAACAAAAAGGAGAAAGAAAAGCCAATTACCAAAAAACAGAGAGATGAGCAGAGACCAACACTGTTACCTTACGTACTCTGCCATATGCATAGACCTTACAAAGGAGGGCTTTCATATACAGAATTCCATGCCATAGCCATGGCATCCCATCAAGATAAGCTTGTTTCCATCTTCCACAAGAGGAAACTGAGGATTGGATAGGATAGGACAGGCAGATCCATTAGGTGCTGAAGCTACGCTACTCCAATGTCAGAGCCGAGGGAGGAATGAATCCCAGGCCAGTTTTCCTTGTTCCTGGCCAGAGAAAAGAATTGTGTATGCAAGGTCAAAATCAATACTCGGACCAACACTCACAGGAAGTGGGGTTGCTGATTCACGTCACGCTCTTCTAAGTGTTTGGGTCAGCTCAGGCAGAACAAGCGTTGGAGATGTTTCCTCAGTTCTCCTTGGGCAAGCTGAGGTCCTCAGAGGTTACTCTGAAAGAGGGCAGAGATATAAAGGGAATTCAAAACTAATCTTCAACTTGAAAAGAAAGAAATAATGAGAATAGGCATGTAGATCATAAAGAGAAATAATGATTACCTTTGATTCCTAGAGAAAGTTAATTTAAAATGTATCCAAGTTCCATTGTACAGCCAAAAAAAAAAAAAAAATCTGCAAAGTTGAGATACATCTTTAGTAGGCGAAAACAAGAGTCACCATCGCTTGAATATTGAGAAGATGCTCATTCACAATGATTAGGGGGAAGAAATGTTTCAGAGATTAACTGACTTTGGTTCAGGACACACACTTTTTTTTTTTTTTAAATACATACAAACGATACTTGGGGCCTAAAAGACAAAATCTATCCTTAATGGCAGTCTCTAAGAAAATGCACTCTTTAATTAGAAAATCACCAATTTGATTGTTTATGCTTTTGTTTTTTACCAAATTAGAACTATTTAAAGTGAGTGCTTAGGATCCATTTCCGAGGAAAACTTTCAAGTTTCTGTGCCCTCTGAAAGAAAAATAAATGGTATAGATAGCTGTAGTCCATGAAAGAAAAGAAATAGGCATAAACTTTGGTTTTATACGTGGGTTTAGTGCATCAAAAGAGATGTTGATTACACAAGTCCAGACGCTGATGTCAGTTTTAGGAGCTACACATAAAAACTATAACAAATTTTTAAAACCTGTGACATCAGGGTAAAAAACTGCCTTTTTAGGGTCGTCTTTGTGACCTTAGAAGATTTATCTGAAAGCATGTAACTCTACCTCTTGAGGTTGGACATGTGATATTTTCTTATTATTCATAAATAATTATTCACTTATAAACATTTACTGTACCTACCAGGTTCTAGGGAAGACTAGGAGTCTTCGGTATGTGAGGTATAATGCTCTCCGCACTCCACACGTTTTTCTGAGAGCCTAGTGTTTTCCAGCCCTTGTTCTAAAGGCACAAAGATAAAGGAGACTCAGCCCCTCCACCCTCAGGCTGCTTCCTGCGTTTTGTCTCCTGAAACTGCCTCCCACAACCCCGGGGCGCCAGCCTGCAGCACCGCAGTCTCGTCCCAGAACATACCACGTTCTCCCGTGCTCCAGGTGCTTTGTCCATACTTCTCCCTACCTTGCGTGCCTTTTCTTGTATGGCTGCCTGGAGTCCTTCATCTTTTAAGACCAGCTCAAACAAGCCCTCCTGGGCGATGCTCTCCAAATACAGCCTGGGAGCACTTGGTACACACCTCTGTGAAGAGCTGCTCTCACCCTGAATCAGAACTGCTCACCTTGGCGTCTTCCATCGATCTGTGCTCCCTGAAGGCATCGTCCACAGTTGTCCCCCATTCTAATCAGTTCAGGGCTGACCCAGAGGAGAGGCGCTCAGCAAACATGTCTTTGATTGACCCAATTTAAGAATACTCTTATAGTTCATAAATCTTGACCAGATCGGGCAGTACAATACTTAAAGGTAAAACTTGATACAGTTTCCGTGACTTTGAGGCATGATGTGTAAGTTTCTTTTATGCAAAGAACTGGTAGAAATACTAGCCACGTGAGCTTTCATCCCATTCTTTAAGTTGAGCTCAAGTTGCAGAATAAAGATGGCAAATATTAATTGGTTTTTGAAGTTATGCTGAGATATCAAACCTTGATGAGAGAAATGATGGTGGTTCACAGAGCTCTTAGACAGAGAGAAATATGCCAAAAAGATTTATAGCTACATTCATTCCAAGGTGGTTCGATGTCAAAGGTCAGATAACAAATATTCTTTGCTATGCTATATTTATAGAGTGTTTCAAAGTGGATTTTAGGAGGAGGAGGTCTCCAATCAGACAGACATATCACATTGAATGTTAAAGAGGGAGAGTCTGAACATGATACAAAAACTTGCATTGCACAATTCCAAAAAGCTTAACATTTCCAAATAATCCCATTATAGTAACTACAAGAAATAAGAGATTATTAATTTTTAAATACCATTTAATAAATTAGTGAGTTGTCAATAATATTATGTATACCTGTTCATGAGAACAAAACCTTATAAAAAATGACTCATGGCTTTTATATGTCCTTACTTGCAAGACTTTTACAATTTTTTAATCAGAACACCAGCCTATGGTATAAAAATTGACCTCCTAACAAATCGTGTTTCCTGACATGGTGATGATGCAGGCGTGCTTTATTTTTCTTTTTGCTGAATTGCATTTTTAAATAAATGTTCATTAGATTGATAACACTTTGCAGAATCTTAAAATTTATAAACATTCAGATAAAAGATGCAGGAATTATTGATTCTGCTGATATCTTGCCTACAGTGTTTTTCACAGGAGAATGCTTTTAAACACAGGTATTATACGGAACATATTTTCAAATCAGGTTAGGTTTTGTTCTGTCTGAATTTGAACCTGCATCCTTCAACTCCCTACAAGCAAATGTTTGATTCGTCGTATATATTGTACCTTTGTTGGGACATGGTGGCTGAAATTGAGGTTTTAATAGCATGGTAGTACAAAAGTTTACTCTTTAATTTATAGTTTTCTCTTTACTATCATGTCTCCCTAAGTAATCACATAGCAATGGATTTGAACAAACAACATTAAGCAACTTCTTTCACAGATCTCCCAAATTTACCAATCTCACTGTAGACCTGCACCGGGTGAATCACATATTCTTTGAATTAACACAATTTAAACCAACTTCCATTCCTGCTTATTTTTAAGTAGTTATATAGGATGTTTATTATTAACTTTTAAAGCCATATTTAAATTGCTCAGAAAAGGAGACCAAATACAAATATTATTTGTATTCAGAATGCCATTGCAGAAACAAAGATGGAAAGAAACAGAACATGAATTGGTAAAAGTCCCATGATATCGGCATAGGAAAAAAAAGCAAAAGAGAGAGCAGTCCACATTATTAAGCAATATTTCCCCCCCTCCTATAATAGGCCTGTACTGCTTACTCTATTGGAATTTGTCTAATCAAAATCTCTGAAGCAAGATAATTTTAGCAAAAAGTTTGAATTTATTTCTAAACAGAACATCCTGAAAGTACTTTTCAACTGTAAGATTGACTAAAAATATTTTCATATTTTCATTTGACTCCCTTTAAACCAAAAGGCATCAACTTAGAAAGGAGCAAAAGAGAATTTTTAATGGATTGAGATTAAATCTACCATTTTTACCCAGGGAAAATTCCTTCTCATTTATTCTCAGGCAGCCTCATGTAAAAAGACTATTAAAGTGATGAGCTGCAGTGTTTTGACAAGCACTTGTACTGCAAAATCTTGAAGTCTCACTGGAATACAGTTATATATTCACTGGTAGAAAATAATGCCCTATTTAAAAAGTAGGACAGATCATGTTGATATGGAAAAAGGAAGTAACTGTGTGAACAATACATCCTAAATTAAAGACGGAGTTGCTGGCATCCGTCTAAAATCAACAGGAAATGTAATTACTCTTTGAAAGTACTCTTGTCCTGTCTTACAGTTGCTAAATGGATAAAAAAAGAGAGCAAGATATTATTTGCGTTCAGAATACCATTACAAAAACAAAGATGGGAAGAAACAGCAATGATCTGATAAATGTCCCATGTTAGTGGCACAGGGAAGAGTAAGACCAGCCCACATTATTAAGCAACACTTTCCCCTCCCATGGTATGAACTCACTGCTTACTGTCCTGGAATCTCTCTAGAGATAGGTCTCTCTATTTTGTAAGTACAAGAGGAGGTTCAGAAGAAATCAAAAGGGAACCTCTTATTCAAAGCCACCATGTGTCTTTAATGACTTATTCCATGTTCTCTACTATTTATTTTCCCACCGTTTGGAAAGCCTTAACTCCAGCTAGATGAGGACGCTTGCCAAAGCAAGTGTTGTTTTGCACTGTATTATAAATATAACGTTGCTTAGGCTGAAATAGGGAGATAATAATATTCTTTCAGAGCATATATTCTTTGGTGAGAGCCCAAAGTAATATATAAGCATCAGCTGTGGCTTGATTATTATTCTTAGGCCAGCCCATTCATGTGGCCAGTTCACACATCACGCCATTCATCACTTTCTCTAAGCTGTTAGTGTGAATACCCTTGGTGTGTATTGCTATTTCCTGGGTTTGAGTAATGTTGAAACTCATCTTTAGACTTGCAGTCTTGCAGGGACCCTTTCTCTGCTTCTGTGTAATGACTGAAGTCGGTTCAATGTTTCTCAAAGGCAGAATGCATCATCACCAACACATTATCAAACCCGGGCAGTAAACTTTTTTCCTATGTCTTTGCTGCAAAGAAGGAACCAAGACAATCTTAGGTTTAAGACGATAAGGCCAATCATTAATTTTTGAATGTGTACATTTCTTGGAATGTATTTCATAAAAATAAATCAGCACAAACATTTTTACTCAACTTGTAAAATCCCTCTAAGTTTTCCACATTGCCTTCTAAAACCAGAGTGGGAAAACACCGATTGAAAAATAGTTTCTCACCAGTGGTAGTTATAAAGTAGAGCAGGTGTCAGAGTGACCAGCACCAATTCTTTGCAACATTGGCTAGTTGTTCAGGAATGACAAGTGTGCACACGCTCATAAACATACACTCCAGAAAATAATGTGACCAATGGCAGCTTCTGGCACTAAGCTTATCAAATAGTTCATCTCCCTTGAAAATGCATTTCTTCATATACACAGATTGACAGGTAATCAATCATGCAGTTTTCATGGAAACATTTCTAATTCTTAGTGTAGACAACAACACATAAACAAATAAAAATTAGATCGTTTTCTTACCTTTTAGAAAGCAGTCAAAAGCTATACTGTTGGTGGGATAGTGTACCAAGTAACAGACTTTTGTACACTCTTTCTTACTGGTGGTATACAGTCTACAGGAAAAGTAAATATATAGGTATGTATAAAATGTGCACACAATGTTCCTTTTCATCATTATTATTATCGTTACTTTTTCTTTTGGAGAAAAGGCTGCGACAGAGACCATAGACACTATGCCCACCCTTTCAGAGGGTTCCCATAGCCTTCGGTAGACCAGTTCACCACAGTTCAGGTACCTCTCAACATGGGAGTACTGGTGCCTTCTGGGTTAAGGCAGTTGGGTTTTACCTGCTTGAGCTGGAGCAGCTGAGGGAACCAGCCCCAGAATAATTTATCTATCTGGTCAGAGCATTATTTTCTTCCTGTTGCCATCCCTTTTTTCTCAGCCTATTCCAGTCATGCTGACCAGCCGTGCAGTTAGTCCAGAGGATGAAACAAGTAACATAATGTTGAGCATGTTAGGGCTCCAAACAAATGAAGAAGCAAAGCAAAACAAGAACCATAACAAATTAACACAGCACAGGAGTGTGTTCCAGAACTTTCTAGGCATCATTTTTTGTGTAGGGTTTGGTGCCCACATCCATTTTCCAGCAGTCTGAGGCCTTTTCTTTTCTTTTTTTGTTAAATACCCTCCTTACATTGACAGTTCTACTTTATGCAATAATCTATTTCTCTGAGAACAGAAAAAGTTTTTATTTATATAGTTTCCTTATAGTAGATGCAAAAATGGTAGTAAAAGAAAAATAGCATCAGAATACAAACTTATATTTAAAACACCTTATTTTATATTTTAGGTATAAATTATTTTCTTTTCACATGTGCGTCACCATATAGTATTCATTGGCTTAAACCAGTCTTTTATGCAGTGTACGTCCAGCCTCTATCCCAGGATCAGTTTATCGGTTATGCATCCCCACTCCAAGAAGGGGGTGTGTCCCTCGCTGTCCACCTGCCTGCCATCTCTAGTTGGTTGCTACTGACCTTCCAGAGTAAACTCTCTGTATCTAGCCAACATATGTGAGGTGTTTCTCTGCACTGCCTGGGGGGCACTGGCTTAGAAAATGGATGGTTGTTTAGAACAAAGGTAGCTTAGGGCCTCTCATCACTATGCCCTGTGATCCTTTGCCAAGGAAAGCATGAGACCAGAGGATTATTCACAGAGCATCTTCTGGCTGTGACCAGTCCAGGTGAAGAAGGCAGCAGCTCTTACCCACCCATCCCAATAAAGCCATGCTGCCTCTCGGGTAATATTATCCATCCAACTTGAAAAGGACCATAGCGGCCATCAATAAGCCATAGCCCAAGCACAAACATGGCCTCCTGTTTATCTGGCATCTTCAAGTTTGCCATGAACATACATCTGCCAAGTGAACTGTAGAAAGTGCAGGGAGACATGCCAAATTCAGGATTCAGGTGGGAGAACTACAGTTTTTGAGGTACCCTTCTTCTCAGGAAGGAATGTTGAGAAGGTATCATCTTGGCCCGATCTAAAAGGTATCCAAATGAGGTCAGGCTCTTTTGAACCTCTAGCAACAGATGTCTTATTTATATAAATAAAAATTCAGTAAGTAGCTGAGCTATACCCTTATGCCCTTTGAGCTTGCTATTTTCAATCTGAATGCAGAGACCAGCAAGTCTTGGCCCAACTCTGAGTATCTAATGTCAGCAGTGTACAGATATATTAAAACTTTCAGGTTTACTTTTTATTTACTCCTTACGGAAGAAAAATTTATTTCAAACAATGCAGTTTCTGTTAATGAAGCAACTTAAGAGGAAAATTGAACTTCTTGAGAAAAAACAAGGCAGTGTTGGGGCAGTTTTAATGTTTGCCCATATTAAGCCAACAAGCAAATTCATTTTCATGGAGACATGTAGCTGCAGTGTGGAGTTAGATGAGCAGAAGCTGCATGCACCAGATGGCAGACTGCAATGACGGAGCAGAGCTGTTAAACGTGGAAACACTGAAGATTGAAATACATTGAGACTAAGTGTTTAGAGCAACAATGAATAAGAGGACATTTCTATGCTACTGTTTACTTTGTAGCTCATACTGTGAACTGGACTTCCTCTCAGATACCCTTCTTCAGAAAATACTGTACAGAATTTGCCCACTGGAGAGAGACATTCCTTTATTAAGCACATAGTCTGTGTTTTTGTTTTTAACCAGATAGCTTAAATTCAGCAAATAATCTCATTGCTACCAAAATTCAGATACTGGAGAAAATTTGAGTTATATTTGGTATTAAACAGAATAGGATGATGTTTCTCAGCACAGAATAGTCATGTCCGTTTTTATTAATTGAATTTTTCATGATTGCTCTTTCCCTATATACGTACATTTTTGCATTGCTGAGGACTGGTTTTCCAAAGGTAATTGCTCTCTATGATGTCACTTTCTCTCATCATAGTGGCTCCCTTTGGGATGGTTAAATGACTATTTGTTTGCATGTTTGTCTCATCTCAAACATTTATTCCTTTAAGTTGACTTGGTCCCAGATCAACGTCAACGCTAAAACTCTGCGAGCTACATCCAGTGCTGACTCAGACTGAGCGTCCTCGAATAAGATCCTTGCCAATGTCTGGAGCTGCACTGCCCAATACAGTAGCCACGGCTACAAATGTCCATTTATTTTCAAATTATTTAAATTGTTTAAAAGAAGTAAAATAAAAAATGTATCTGCTCAGTTGAGTAGCCACATTTCAACTGTTCAACAGCCACATGTGCTAGTCTTACTATATTAGACAGACAGATATAGAACATTGCCATCATTGCAGAAATTCTACTGGACAGCTTTGGTGTGGATAAGGTCCTTGGATTCCTCTTTGGGACCTTTGAGAGCTGGGCCGTCAGAAACCCCAACGTTTGGAGGTACATGAATCTACTCCTGTGGTTCAGCAAGTATCTAGTCAATGTCTTCACAGTGTTTTAGGAGTGTCTATATAATACCAAAAGAGCTAAAGCAATTTTTAAAAATCTTTGAGACTCGTTGCAAGACAAAGGCTCTGTTTCATTTCTTTTTCTTTTTTCTCTGAACTATATATCTTGGCTCTGTGTAGACACTAGAACAGCAACAATAAAAGCCCAACAAAACTTTTTCAAGGAAATACATCAAACGAATTCCAAATGGAATCATTGCCATGATCAAAATAGACAATACAATTTTGAGTTAATAAGATGAAGCCTCTACCTGGACAGCCTTCTCTGAGCTCAGATTACTCCTGTCTTTGTACACAAGACAACAAGCAATAATACATCTTACAGCATGATTGACTAAAGAATCTCCCACCAAACATCATTAAATTTTGTATATACAAACTGTATTTTCAAATGGGGAAGCCAAAAGGGTAGTTTGTGCGTTGGAATTTTGACATGGCACTCATGTTCTAAGAAGCAGAGGAGCAAAGAGGAACAAGCGTGGGTTTAGCAGTCAGACCTGGGTTTTAGTCCAACCTTTACTGCCAACGAGATGCGTGACTTTGGAAATGACCCTTAATCATGTGAAGCCTAGGTTCTTCAGTAAAATGAGCATAATAATACCCACTCTAGAGACTTGTTGTGACAAGCAAGATCTTCCATACAAAGCATTCTGCATAATGCCTATTTCAAAGAGTACCTGGTGCCAGTATTAGTATTTATGTTAGTGCTAGCATTTTAACAACCACTAAAAAGCCTAAAAAGCTTCAACAAGGATTGGACCTAATTATTAAAAATTAGCAACAGTAGAGATGTTTTTGAAAGTTAATATTTGTAGTCCAAATTCAAAATTTCTAATTTGGTCATTATTTGTCATTACACAGAGACTTCCAACTGTGTTTTGTGCTTGTTGATTTTTAGCAGTATGTCTAGTTAAATTTGTATGTGTGTGTACAAATATAAAGCTGCTATTGGAATATATGTAGGGTAAGAATCTTATGCCAGTTGGACAAGAGGTCCTATAATAAAAATCTACAAAATTATAAGCATGCAGGTATATTTATCAATACAGGTATAGGTATAAATAGATAACACATGTTCATGAACATACTTTTCAGGAATCAATTTCATCTACCTCATGGCGTTCAATCTACCTTTAATTGTACCATCATGTCTACTTAACAAATCATACTGAAATTTATTTTTAAGCAAAGCTTTTTCGCTCCTCAGGAATGAAAGGAAATTGACATTTAATTGATATACTATTTGCTAGACACATAATGTTTTTTGATACATTTCTCTTATGACATAGATGTTATTACCTCCATGTTATACGTAAAGATGCTGAGTTTTGGACAAGCTCAGTGACTCTTACGGCCACTGGTAAATGGAGTGGGCTGGATTTGAACCCAGGTCTGTTGCAACCCAAAGCCCCTGCTCACCGAATGCCACAGCAATTCAGCATCCATTTCCCCTGCTCTCGATTGGCACATTGCTCTGGACATAGACCAGAGCCTTTCCATTCATTCTGCCTCTCCCTTCTCTCAGTGTGGTCCTTTCCTTCCTTTAGCTTTGTCCCAGATCTCGTCTATTGAAAGGTCAAAGCGAAGCCCACAATCTTGGTAATTCACCTTGTTACCCTGTCTATGTATTTTCAAAGTGTTTCACAATATCCACTCAATTATATATATTAATAAATGCAGATGGGCAAAGATCATGGATCTTTACACAGTATTTGCCAGGACCAAACCCACTTGGCTGCTTTGTTTTTAAAGGTATCCTCTCTTACTTGCAGGGCAAAAAGGATTTATTTCCTCAAGAATATTTAAAATAGAAACTTCTTTCTGCTTGGCATTAAGCCTTTGCTTACAAAAATATCAGCTTATAACTGAAATATAATATGTGGTAAATGACAGTTAACCTGAAATCTCTTCTACCGTGAGGACAGGAAGTGTCATGAATGCTTGAATCTATCTCATTCTAAATGCAATTGGCCAAAATATTCCTGAATTGTAATTCCTAAAGTTAGTATTTTTAATCTGAAATTCACTCTTACTGCCATATTTGTATTAAAATGAGCAATCAGGAATTCTATGTGTTTAACCTCTGAGCTGGTCTCGTGTTATTTACAAGGTGACAGCTCTATGCCTGTTTTATTTGGGGTCATTTGCAGGTGTGACTGAAGGCTCCCAGGGTATTGCAGATATGCCACGTAGCATCTCAAATCTAATATTTCTTCCTTAATCCCATCCCTAAAGTCTTGTCTTTCACAGACTAAAACTCTTCTGCAGTGATGTGGTAGATCTTTTTCCCACGTGGTGAAGGTATTAGCAGGGTGGTGTCTGGACCTATGCACTTGGATGAAAGTTTGACAACTTTATCCAATATTTTATGTGACTTTGTTTCCAGAAGACTTACTTAGTAAAAATATATATATATATAATAACTTTCTCCATATTCATATGCCAGTGGAAAGAAGTTATGCTTCCGAAATTCTTAAATATTCTGATTTTATTCCTACTGATACAGCTCATTAGGTATGGAACTTTTCCTAACAGGAAGTTATTTCCCTAACAGGAAGGCTGCAAGAAAGGTGGCTCACAGCCTGATCAGTGTGTTTATGTCAATTGGAGGGTTCAGTACCAAAGGACAAGAAGCAAGGGAAGGGAGAGGCCTCACACTTCTGAAGCAAAGCCTCTGAAAGCTTCTTTCTAACAGGGAGCGAAATGAAAGTGGTGGCAGGAATGAGTCAAACTCAAAAAAGCAGAAGTTAGCATTCGCCAGAGCAACCCAGTCCCCAAGAACAGAACGGTCACGATATTTTCCCAAAAAGAGGCAAGCACACACCACATTTTCTAGAGCTTCCTGATGCAGAAGGGGAAGACGGAAGGAAAGGAGAGTTACTTACTGTTTGGGTCTACGTTTTCACAGAGTTCTGTCTTTGCCTCACCGTTGGGTCTGTCACTGGGTTTGTGTGACAGCCGCGATGACATGGTGGCTGCTGTGACTACCGCCTTGAAGCTTCGCTTCCGTTTCTGGACATTGAGTTCAGGGTGAAAAATGATGATGTACACTTTCGGCATGTATAGCATCCCCAGCGCCACTGACGCACTTAGGTTCATGGAGATTGTAAGCGTGGTAGTTTGTATGTAGAGCTAGGAGACACAACACACAAGGCACTATTACAAATAAAATGACCGCAGAGGGCGTCTGAACACTTAAAGCGATGTCAAGAAAGACTATGGCTAGGAAAGAAAACAAAGCAATCTGCAGGGCATTCTGATAAAAAGGAAGACAGAATGACTCTGCACACTTATTGGATATTTGTGCATCTATTAATTGATTGCATGCCATTGGGTGAATACATGCATATGCTTGCCCTGGAAGTCTCCTATGTGAAAGTTCAGGGTAGACCTTTAATCAGACTTGAAAGACTTTTAATCAAAATGGAAGCTAAATATGAAGACATGAAGATCACAGGGATTTGTAATCTTGAGTGAGATGTGCTTATTTTTTATTTCCCATACGTACAAAAGAGGGTTAACACTACATGATTTGTTACTGCACTGAAATTCTGAGCCCTTATTGGAAAAGTCTTTATGTTAATATGTCTCTTTTGTATTGATTTTTTTAAAAAGGTACACCTTCACCATCCCTACCAAGGAGTGAGTGGAGTTTCCACGAAAACTGAGACCTTCTTGCTTAATACTGTTTTACAAAACACAAATGACAAGTGACCAAGATCTAGAGATGTTACCTTGTCCACTCTCTTTACATCGACAAATTACTAATAGGGTGCAAAACCTCATTCTAACGTTGTGCTATTTGTAGTTTGGATAGCATCCCCACAGATGTCCTTGTCTCCTTTTGCTTCCTAAGGAAATCAATAGATCAACCAATTGCTTGCTGTCCAATGTGTTAAATCATTACCTTGGCTGTAAATTTAAGAAGGTGATGGTTGAAGGGTGTGGGGAGATGTATGATCATTAATGGGAAAGCTACAGAAAATTTGCCTTGGTCTAGTTGTGTTTGTGACGTGCCTTACCACGATCCAGAGCCACCCATATGCTCAGGCATGTTCGTGTTTTACATGATTTTCAAAGGCTATTTAAATTGAACAACTAGCTACCATTGCTTTTCATGTCAGTGTAAAGCCTCGCTCCTTGGCAACGCATTCAACCACAGTACTCCACAATTGCGTCTTCTCATTGGTCTGATGATAAAACTCCCGCGCTTAATGGAGTCTATGACCCCACATGCTTTGTGCTTGCCTAAGTTTTTAGACTAATTGTCCCTCAATTCTAGCTCCCTGACCCCCCACCCGCCCCTGCCCTGCCTTCCCAGAGCTCCATTCATATGGGTTGTCGTTCACATCTTGAGTGCACCGTACTCTTCAATCACAGAACTTTTAACATACCATGCTTCTTTATTTTATTTTATTTATTCATTTTTTTCTGTATGGAATGTTCCTCCTTTGCTTCTTAGAACACCCATCCCAGGCTGCCCTCACCCACAGCCTCCACTCTGGGCCACTTCTTCATTTACACGCTCTCAAAGACCTGTTTTCTTTAGATCCTTGGTCTCAGTTTTTAATTATGCTCTCACTACCTCCATCCTTTGACTGTCCGTCTTCCCGACTAGGCCTCAAGTTCCACGAAGGCAGAACCTGTCTTTACGGGGCGTGGTTGTGTCTGCCAGTGCAGACAAACAGCAGGCACTCCACAGACACAGGGTGTGTCTGCTCATTTGTATAGTGGACACCCTTTTCCTACCTGTGACTGGTAGTCACAGGTGGTCAAACGGCCTATCTCTAAACACGCAAGAATTTCCACCAGGCTGCCTGGAAATTTCTGATCTTAATTCTTCAAGCTGAGGCCCCAGTGAAATCAAAAGTAACTTTGCCATCTTGTCTGGAAGGAATACACTTTTCTAGCCAACAATGAATTTGAATTTGTATGAACTCTGAATGGTTAAAAGGAGCTGCCAGCTGCTGATTCTATAATATATAATGAATGTAAAATAGAAAGGCAAAGCAATATTGAACTAATGATCCTTTAGGTTGTAAATTAGATCATATTTTTAAAAGTCATCTTTCCTGCTAGGATACCTTTAGACTTTTAACGTAATTCCACCTTGCTAGCCTACAGTCTTCAAGAAAGGCTTACAGTGGTCACAGGGCTTTACGGACCTGACCACGTTCCCTCTTTCCCTCATGGTCAGGGCTGTCATCCCACTCTTGAGGGCTTTGTAAACCACGGTTAGTTCAGCCAGTCCAAGAAAAGAAAGAGTTATAAGCTATTCCATGGGATCTTGGGTTTTGTTTCTCTTTCTCTGCTTATGAGCAAATTTTGCAGTTGAAGAAATTATTCACAGTTTGTTTTTGTTTTATTATTTATACATTACTATAAATTATATATGTATGTTTGCATATATTTGAATGTGTATGTGTGTGAATACACACATACCTTTTCTTAACAAAGACTACTTAGAAACTTAAGACTCCAAAACTATGAAGTTTATTTAATTGAGTGTTTAATTTCATTATTTTCATACTAGAGACCATCAAGATGCAGATATTTTGTTTAGAAACTTTTTCAGTCTCTGGTGGTACTTCAGAAGTATGTAAAAACCAAGATAATGTCACCGACCATATTTCTGCACCCCTGCCTCTCAAATCCTCTTTACACACCACGCTGGATAAGGATGAGTAGGTAGAGCTAGTCTGAGTTCAAGTCCACATACTAGTGTTGTGACCTTGGGCAAATTACTTCTCTTCCGCTTCTGCAACTGTGAAATGACAATAATTGTACTAGCACCTACCTCCTAAATTTGTCTTGTTGATTAAATAAGTTACTATCTGTAAAGCGCTTAGGATAGGACCTAGAATATAGCAAGTACTATGTAAGTATTTTTTAAATAAGTACAGTCATGCATTGCTTAACAGTGGGGTTGTGTTCTGAGAAATGTGTGGTAGGCGATTTTGTCAATGTGCAAACATCAAAGAATGTACTTACACAAACCTAGATGGTATAGACTATGCCTAGTCTATATGGTGCTGCCTATTTATTGTTCCTAGGCTGCAAACTTATACATGTTACTTTATTGCATACTGTAGGCAACTGGAACACAATGGTAAGTATTTGTGCATCTAAATAATAATATATTTAGACATATAAAAGGTACAGTAAAAATACAGCATTATAATCTTATGGGACCACCACTATATATGTAGTCCTTTGTTGACCAAACCATCATTTTGTGGTGCATGACTATGTACGACATGAGGATAAGAAGGCTTCAGTCTACAGAGATCCCAGAGGTATTGGTCCACAGGGATGTCATCTCACTAAGCCCTGGAAGGAAACTAAGTCACTGAGTCTGTGGCCTTTGGTGAGGTGGAAGACTCGCTGCTAAGCCCTGAGTTTTCATCCCAGCATCTGCTTTTAGTGCATTCTTTTAGCAAATGCAGCAGATTTATATTTGGTCTCACAGCTGTTCTTGTTTTACCTGATGCTTATTGTATAGCACACCACACTGTTTAAGCTTGGGTATTTCACACCATTTTCTTGTCTTTTTAATCTTTTTAGAAATGTAAAGGAGTTGGTGATCGTTATTAGTCCCTTTTGTCAAAGCATAGGGGTCCCTGTGTACAGTTTTATTTAGATCAAGCCCCTCTCCCAGGGCTGACTGTGCCAATCCCATTTCAGCTGTCAGAAGGGCATCCGCAATGGACGAAAGGCCTCCCTCACCTTGGCCAATCCTGCATGGCCCAGGCCAGTGGGAAGGACACAGACTGCCTTGGGATTTTCATGTGTTTTGAACATTAAGCCTTAATTTTTATCATCAACCTAAATGAATTTCTAGAATCCAATTTCTGCTCCTAGCTTGAACGTGGCTTTTCTAACACCCA
>NW_012151952.1:1552005-1569442 GCF_000956105.1 Propithecus coquereli | reverse complement strand
CAGGAAGGCTGCAAGAAAGGTGGCTCACAGCCTGATCAGTGTGTTTATGTCAATTGGAGGGTTCAGTACCAAAGGACAAGAAGCAAGGGAAGGGAGAGGCCTCACACTTCTGAAGCAAAGCCTCTGAAAGCTTCTTTCTAACAGGGAGCGAAATGAAAGTGGTGGCAGGAATGAGTCAAACTCAAAAAAGCAGAAGTTAGCATTCGCCAGAGCAACCCAGTCCCCAAGAACAGAACGGTCACGATATTTTCCCAAAAAGAGGCAAGCACACACCACATTTTCTAGAGCTTCCTGATGCAGAAGGGGAAGACGGAAGGAAAGGAGAGTTACTTACTGTTTGGGTCTACGTTTTCACAGAGTTCTGTCTTTGCCTCACCGTTGGGTCTGTCACTGGGTTTGTGTGACAGCCGCGATGACATGGTGGCTGCTGTGACTACCGCCTTGAAGCTTCGCTTCCGTTTCTGGACATTGAGTTCAGGGTGAAAAATGATGATGTACACTTTCGGCATGTATAGCATCCCCAGCGCCACTGACGCACTTAGGTTCATGGAGATTGTAAGCGTGGTAGTTTGTATGTAGAGCTAGGAGACACAACACACAAGGCACTATTACAAATAAAATGACCGCAGAGGGCGTCTGAACACTTAAAGCGATGTCAAGAAAGACTATGGCTAGGAAAGAAAACAAAGCAATCTGCAGGGCATTCTGATAAAAAGGAAGACAGAATGACTCTGCACACTTATTGGATATTTGTGCATCTATTAATTGATTGCATGCCATTGGGTGAATACATGCATATGCTTGCCCTGGAAGTCTCCTATGTGAAAGTTCAGGGTAGACCTTTAATCAGACTTGAAAGACTTTTAATCAAAATGGAAGCTAAATATGAAGACATGAAGATCACAGGGATTTGTAATCTTGAGTGAGATGTGCTTATTTTTTATTTCCCATACGTACAAAAGAGGGTTAACACTACATGATTTGTTACTGCACTGAAATTCTGAGCCCTTATTGGAAAAGTCTTTATGTTAATATGTCTCTTTTGTATTGATTTTTTTAAAAAGGTACACCTTCACCATCCCTACCAAGGAGTGAGTGGAGTTTCCACGAAAACTGAGACCTTCTTGCTTAATACTGTTTTACAAAACACAAATGACAAGTGACCAAGATCTAGAGATGTTACCTTGTCCACTCTCTTTACATCGACAAATTACTAATAGGGTGCAAAACCTCATTCTAACGTTGTGCTATTTGTAGTTTGGATAGCATCCCCACAGATGTCCTTGTCTCCTTTTGCTTCCTAAGGAAATCAATAGATCAACCAATTGCTTGCTGTCCAATGTGTTAAATCATTACCTTGGCTGTAAATTTAAGAAGGTGATGGTTGAAGGGTGTGGGGAGATGTATGATCATTAATGGGAAAGCTACAGAAAATTTGCCTTGGTCTAGTTGTGTTTGTGACGTGCCTTACCACGATCCAGAGCCACCCATATGCTCAGGCATGTTCGTGTTTTACATGATTTTCAAAGGCTATTTAAATTGAACAACTAGCTACCATTGCTTTTCATGTCAGTGTAAAGCCTCGCTCCTTGGCAACGCATTCAACCACAGTACTCCACAATTGCGTCTTCTCATTGGTCTGATGATAAAACTCCCACGCTTAATGGAGTCTATGACCCCACATGCTTTGTGCTTGCCTAAGTTTTTAGACTAATTGTCCCTCAATTCTAGCTCCCTGACCCCCCACCCGCCCCTGCCCTGCCTTCCCAGAGCTCCATCCGTATGGGTTGTCGTTCACATCTTGAGTGCACCGTACTCTTCAATCACAGAACTTTTAACATACCATGCTTCTTTATTTTATTTTATTTATTCATTTTTTTCTGTATGGAATGTTCCTCCTTTGCTTCTTAGAACACCCATCCCAGGCTGCCCTCACCCAAAGCCTCCACTCTGGGCCACTTCTTCATTTACACGCTCTCAAAGACCTGTTTTCTTTAGATCCTTGGTCTCAGTTTTTAATTATGCTCTCACTACCTCCATCCTTTGACTGTCCGTCTTCCCGACTAGGCCTCAAGTTCCACGAAGGCAGAACCTGTCTTTACGGGGCGTGGTTGTGTCTGCCAGTGCAGACAAACAGCAGGCACTCCACAGACACGGGGTGTGTCTGCTCATTTGTATAGTGGACACCCTTTTCCTACCTGTGACTGGTAGTCACAGGTGGTCAAACGGCCTATCTCTAAACACGCAAGAATTTCCACCAGGCTGCCTGGAAATTTCTGATCTTAATTCTTCAAGCTGAGGCCCCAGTGAAATCAAAAGTAACTTTGCCATCTTGTCTGGAAGGAATACACTTTTCTAGCCAACAATGAATTTGAATTTGTATGAACTCTGAATGGTTAAAAGGAGCTGCCAGCTGCTGATTCTATAATATATAATGAATGTAAAATAGAAAGACAAAGCAATATTGAACTAATGATCCTTTAGGTTGCAAATTCGATCATATTTTTTAAAAAATCATCTTTCCTACTAGGATACCTTTAGACTTTTAACGTAATTCCACCTTGCTAGCCTACAATCTTCAAGAAAGGCTTACAGTGGTCACAGGGCTTTACGGACCTGACCACGTTCCCTCTTTCCCTCATGGTCAGGGCTGTCATCCCACTCTTGAGAGTTTTGTAAACCACGGTTAGTTTAGCCAGTCCAAGAAAAGAAAGAGTTATAAGCTATTCCATGGGATCTTGGGGTTTGTTTCTCTTTCTCTGCTTATGAGCAAATTTTGCAGTTGAAGAAATTATTCACAGTTTGTTTTTGATACATTACTATAAATTATATATGTATGTTTGCATATATTTGAATGTGTATGTGTGTGAATACACACATACCTTTTCTTAACAAGACTACTTAGAAACTTAAGACTCCAAAACTATGAAGTTTATTTAATTGAGTGTTTAATTTCATTATTTTCATACTAGAGACCATCAAGATGCAGATATTTTGTTTAGAAACTTTTTCAGTCTCTGGTGGTACTTCAGAAGTATGTAAAAACCAAGATAATGTCACCGACCATATTTCTGCACCCCTGCCTCTCAAATCCTCTTTACACACCATGCTGGATAAGGATGAGTAGGTAGAGCTAGTCTGAGTTCAAGTCCACATACTAGTGTTGTGACCTTGGGCAAATTACTTCTCTTCCGCTTCTGCAACTGTGAAATGACAATAATTGTACTAGCACCTACCTCCTAAATTTGTCTTGTTGATTAAATAAGTTACTATCTGTAAAGCGCTTAGGATAGGACCTAGAATATAGCAAGTACTATGTAAGTATTTTTTAAATAAGTACAGTCACGCATTGCTTAACAGTGGGGTTGTGTTCTGAGAAATGTGTGGTAGGCGATTTTGTCAATGTGCAAACATCAAAGAATGTACTTACACAAACCTAGATGGTATAGACTATGCCTAGTCTATATGGTGTTGCCTATTTATTGTTCCTAGGCTGCAAACTTATACATGTTACTTTATTGCATACTGTAGGCAACTGGAACACAATGGTAAGTATTTGTGCATCTAAATAATAATATATTTAGACATATAAAAGGTACAGTAAAAATACAGCATTATAATCTTATGGGACCACCACTATATATGTAGTCCTTTGTTGACCAAACCATCATTTTGTGGTGCATGACTATGTACGACATGAGGATAAGAAGGCTTCAGTCTACAGAGATCCCAGAGGTATTGGTCCACAGGGATGTCATCTCACTAAGCCCTGGAAGGAAACTAAGTCACTGAGTCTGTGGCCTTTGGTGAGGTGGAAGACTCGCTGCTAAGCCCTGAGTTTTCATCCCAGCATCTGCTTTTAGTGCATTCTTTTAGCAAATGCAGCAGATTTATATTTGGTCTCACAGCTGTTCTTGTTTTACCTGATGCTTATTGTATAGCACACCACACTGTTTAAGCTTAGGTATTTCACACCATTTTCTTGTCTTTATAATCTTTTTAGAAATGTAAAGGAGTTGGTGATCATTATTAGTCCCTTTTGTCAAAGCATAGGGGTCCCTGTGTACAGTTTTATTTAGATCAAGCCCCTCTCCCAGGGCTGACTGTGCCAATCCCATTTCAGCTGTCAGAAGGGCATCCGCAATGGACGAAACGCCTCCCTCACCTTGGCCAATCCTGCATGGCCCAGGCCAGTGGGAAGGACACAGACTGCCTTGGGATTTTCATGTGTTTTGAACATTAAGCCTTAATTTTTATCATCAACCTAAATGAATTTCTAGAATCCAATTTCTGCTCCTAGCTTGAACGTGGCTTTTCTAACACCCACCATGTATAATTTAGCTTACAGAACTAAAGAGCATTTACCTAAATGCTTGGAATTCAGAGCCAAGTCAGAAAAGACTCGTGCACGATATTCTAGAAAAGTTTTCTTATTAAAGTCTGATGCACAGAATCCATGGCTATAATTACTCTCTCTGTCTCTCAGTTTTCTCATCTGTAAAATGAAGATAATAGTTATTCCTACCTCATATGGTTGTTGTGAAGATCTACCAAATATGTGAAAAGTACTTAGCAGAGTGTCTGGAAAATAAGCACCTATGAAATGTTAGCTGCTAATATTTACATTTTTCCAGGTTAGGCTGCTGGAGTGTAGCTCTCAGGATACAGCTTCCTCTGCAACCACTTTCGTCTATTTTAAATTTTTTATGCATGTGGTGTTGACTAAGTTGCAGGGTCTACAAAATCCACACCTGTTCATGTCTAGTCAAATAGAAATGCACCAGCAAGTGTGCTATTAGAGTGCCCAGGTACGCGGTCAACTCAATGCAAGGCAAAGCTCAGTTGAAGTTGTTCCATGCTTTGTCTCATCTTGGCGTAACAGTTCCTTGTTGGATAAAATGCGAATGCATATCATGAGATGTCATTATTGCTTTATAAATTGGTGTAGCACTGGTGTTAGCAGAATTCTCCTTGTCTAACTTCCAATTGCTAAGACGTTAAGAAATTTGAAAACCTGTTAGTGCTCACGAGCAACTCTGAAATTTGCCAACTCTTCTGTGTAAGTTTCAGAACCAGTTTAATTGGAGACTATTCTGAGAGATTTCAAGGCAAACTGTTAATAGTTACAATAGTGACAGGTCTTAAACTTTGAAAATCAGAGTATTCTCAGTACTGTTCAAAAAACAGAAAGGAAAAGGAAGTAAAGAAAAATTCACAGGGCACAGAGATAGATATACGACTAGCACTTTCAGGCAAAATCAATTTCAGATTCCTGGGTTCATCACAATTAGTACTGATATCTTTAATAATAATTATATTATTATATATAATATTTATAATAATATATAATTAATAATCATTATTATATAATAAAAATGAATAATGTATTTATGCTAGTGAATCACCATTTGTATCTTTCTAAAATTAATTCAATTAGAAAAGAGTTACAGTGCTATTTGATGGCATCAAAACATTGGCATAGGAGATGATTAACTTATGACCATGTGTTTTCAATCCACTGTTAACTGCATTTTCCAGATAGGCTGTATGCGATATATCTTACTTTTCCATTATTTGTTCGTTCACCCATTTATGGGTTCACCATTTTTATGACAATACTACCAAGTGCCTGTACTGGCCCAGGCACCGTGCACACCATGGGAGCCACATGCTAGTTGCAGGAGGAAGGCAATAAAGAGAGCTATTGCACAACATGGAGACTATAATTAACAGCAAGGTATTTATTCTTGCAAATTGCTAAGAGAGCAGTCTAAGTTTCCTCACCACAAAAAAGTAGCTATGTGAGGTAGTGATTAATTAGCTTGACTTGGCCACTCCACAACATACACGTATTTCAAAACATCATGTTGTGCGCATCATAAATATGTGCAATGTGTATTTGTCAGTTAAAAATAAATGAATAAATAAAATATTCAACTACTACTGAATACATATTCATTAATTGCACACTAAATCCTTTCTCTCACCACTGGCTCTTGCTTTTCCCTCTTCTTGGTATTCCCTTTACTCACCACTCTGTCTTTGATACCCTACTGATATCTGATGCTCAAGCCATGGGCACCTTCTACATAAAGCATTCCCCATCTCCCTGGTCAGGACAGTTCCTTTTTTTTTTTTTTTTTTTTGCCTTTTCTCAACTGAGAAACTGATTCTGAAACTTACACAGAAGAGTTGGCAAATTTCAGAGTTGCTCCTGGGCACTAACAGGTTTTCAAATTTCTTAACATCATAGCAATTGTTAGACAAGGAAGAACTCTGCTAACACTAGTGCTGCACCAACTTATAAAGCGATAATGGCATCTCATGATACGCATTCATATTTTATTCAACAAGGAACTGTTATGCCAAGATGAGCACCTAACTTTGTGGGCTGAGCAGAGGATAATTCTAACCTTGTGCTACGAAGTTGATTTGAAAATGTAAATTTATCCATAAGAGACTGATATACTAGGGAACAATTTGAGTATACCACAAAGTTTGTGTTTGTAAATATGTGATTTCTTCCATAAGGAGCACTAGAATCACAGTAAGCTGCACCCGGCTGAAGCCCGCTGTGTCGGAATACACAAAATGCACACGCACACCCATGCTTCCAGTATCTGCCTGCTCCCCAGCCCCTTCCACAATTTCCCAATCAACCACATGCAGCAACCCTCTGGCATCCACTTTCATAAACTTCAGGTCACTTTTTATCAGGCAAAGTGCCATATTTATTGTAGCACTTACACATTTCTTAGCCATTTAACATGTAAAACTATGCCACTATTTTTATTCAGTTCCTTTTTTTTTTTTTAAATATCAGTGATGACTTTTTTGAGTGGTGTATCTTTAACACAATTTTTCCTATAAGTACTGTGTATTATGGCACAATTTTGCATGGCATGGTGATCTTTTAGGAACAAGTATGTCATGTTACAGCAGAAAAGACTGGATAATGAACACAATGTTTGCTGCAGAGATGCAGTTATTAAATTCCGGTGAACCAAAAAGTTCTACACTGGAAGCAAGTATCAGGTATGATCAATATCCTTGGCATTCAGCATTGTTTCAAGAAAAGCTATTACTTATAGTCTCTTAATAGCATTTTCTTCTATTATCTGTGTGCTTCTGTTTCCTCATTACCGGAGTGGAGATGACGATAATTATCTCGTAAGATTGTTGTTGGGGTTAGATGACAGGCTCTGTAAGTGTGCGGAAGGACGCCCATCACGTAGCAACCTCTCAGTCAAGGATGTTAGCATTACTGATGCATTTTTCGGCTATAATGTAAAATAACTTGTTTTCTACATTGTTCTTTTTCATTTGATCTTAATACATTTTTAAATGATTATTTTTCTTATGAAATCTGCTGAATAACAACAGCCTGTTTTAGGGGAAAATCTCATTAAGTTTGTTTCCATTTTGTTTAAAAGTATACTCAAACTTCTATTTCATCTGTCATTGACTATTTTATGAGAAATAACCAATTTCGTATGTTCCCAGGTGACAGCTGAGAATTGAGATAAGAAAGCTCTAATGAAGTCTCTAGGTTAGATGGGAGAAGTTTTATAACTCTCATGACATCAAAAAGTCTGTGTAATAAAAATGAAAAATGTGGTCACAAAAAGAGGGAGGGTATGTTGTTATCTGAGAGATGTTTGAAACATTCATATGATTTCATTGAAATGAACGTTTCTGGCAGTTAAGACCAATGTTTTCTATGTTTACTACCTATACCCTTTGCTTCCTAGTTAGAGTGACCACATATGTGGGAAATAATCAATGCCACGTGGGTGAGAATGAGGCAGATGCTTGCAAATGGGATTCTCTCGGCCATCCAGAAGGTTAACACACTGGGTTTTTGCTTACGTGTGACCTAATGCATGTTATTAGAAGGATCCAGTATGTATACTGATTTTTTAAATTCCTGGTGGGAAGGGAATTTGCATCTTCTAAAAGGATGGTTTAAAGGAAAGAAAAAGACCTGTTGTTAGAACTGATTTTGAATCTCAGCCTTGGATTGTTGGTGGGTGAATTTGTGCAAGTTACGTCACTTCCGGAAAGTGATAGAATCAAGATTCGATCTCAAGCAGTTTGTTACCACAGTTGTCTGATACTAAATCCTTCCTCATTCTACCTCTACCCTGAAGACTTTCTCACTGTTTTGGAGATGAAAGGAAATCACGTGTGAAAAGTAGGTAGCACACTCCCTGGCATATGGTGGGTGCTCAGGAAATGCAAGTGTCATTATTGGAGTAGATGGCCTCAAATTCTGCAGATGATGCCATTCCATTTAGACCTCCTATCTTTAAATAGATGCCAGATAGATAGATAGCTGTCAGGTAGACGGGATAGATACAGAGATACCCAAATAGTCTTGGACAGGCATCTCATCATAGAACTATTAATACAAATAATGGAGACAACTAGATGGTTATTGGACAAGACCTAGTTTTACTGTGTGGTTTTTTTCCTCATTTAATATCTCTAGGCAGACATGATATTATGTCTGCACACAATCGCATTCTTTATTTGGGTGGACAGAAGGCAAGCACTTCAGGTGAATGCAAATCAGTTTCTGGAGCATGAGATAACTGATTATGTTCATGCTCAAAATCACCTGCATCTCAGTACTTTGCTCTCCTCATGCCGTGTCTGTTCCCACACAGTGTGATCAGAGAGATGCTGTTATTCCAACTGACCACATCCTTGGGGAAGTTCAGTGTGCATCCCCCGTGCCATCCTAGGGAGCCCCAGCCCATCTTGATGGTGGAGTCTTCTAGACAAGTGACCTCTGATTTTGCTGGGCATGTACAAGCACAGCCTACACTCATGATACACAGACTTTCTCTCCCCCACTGGCTCTCTGAACCCTCAATTTTGATTTTCAAGATTTTCTCCCCTCCAATTGCAAGGCAGGTATTTCACTCTTTTATATAGCCAGTACTGGCACTATTTGCTTTGTCGTGTTGTCTAAAAGGTTATTTGCCATTCCTGCTGGTTTGAGAGCCCCCGAAGCGTTACATCTCTGCCTTGCAGTGATTTAACATACAAAGGCAAAGCGTTTTCCCCACAGTCAGCCTGGAGAGACCCACTTCTGCCAGGTTCCACGGGCTCCCTTTGCATGCTCTGCCATACTCATCAAGACTGAACTTAACAGCCTTTGTAGAAAACGGCAGATTCTGCGTTATAATGTGAAAATGCTGGCTTGTACTTCACTGGGGTATATCCTGGGTAATATACAATGATGTTCTGTATCACGTTATAAGTCAACCAGTGGTTTTAACAAAAAATAAAGTCTGAGCTTAAAGTAATCAGCTTCTAAACATGTGAAATATTCCATTTTTATAAGTGCAAAGCTGTCTAATCTTTCCAACCTTTAAATTCATCTTTATAGTTCTAATGGACATAAAAAGAATCAAATTAATACACTGATGTCAAATAAATAGTTAAAAAGCAAACACCCTTAACATTTCTCGGGCATATTCAGGTGTTTTACGTTGGACTTGTAATGTGCTCATCCCAACTGGACCCGTGAATGTCACTGCCAAGAAGACGATGTCAGATTCTCATGAAGTATGTTCTTCTCTCAGTTTTCAGAGCCATTGACAATGGCTCTCTGGTGAACTCTGACAGGTTTTGATCATCATAATCATCAGTGCTTTCTCTTTGCTGTTATTAGTTCCAGCCATTGTGTTTGTTGATCCTCCTCCATTCTTTTTGGACTTTATCTTTCCCATCTCGCCACTGAGCTATGATAGTGACCCTCCTGCCCCCTTCCACTTCCTTTTTTCCACCTTGCACCAGCCCATGCTTTTCCTCGTACATGCTTTTGCTTCCCGCCTGCCCACTGCACCGATTGCGTACGGAGGCTGGCACATTGCGGCACCCGCTAGTCAGCGCGCCAGGTGGTGTCCCTGCTGATGGGCACATCACACAACAGCTGGAACCTGGGCTAGTTGAGTTGCCCGTGCAGGGGAGACTGTGCACGAAAGCCCTCATCAAGCCCCTCAGCTGTGTAATACTTCAAGGCCCAAAGGAACAAATGGTTGAAATGACACTGTCGAGAAAATCACAGACTATTAGTCACTCAGTTCGTGGCTCCTAAATGGAACAGCGAGGGCCCCAAGACTGGGCAGGAAAATGACGCCATCCTGCCAAGAGGGATAGAATGAGAGGGAGGTGGACTTGGCCAAGGAGTAGGGGCTGAGTGGTTCCTGGCGTTGATTTTGCTTTCTCAAGATCCATTTCCCTTTCCTTTTCCTTTTGTTTCCAAAGTGCTGGATCAAGGACCTAAAAGTCCTATTTCCTAACCACTCACACTTGAGGGCCTCCAGATAGGCCTCCATCCTCACATCTCCTCTGAGTCTACCTTCTCAGCCTCTCTAGACTCCTTGCCAGAACCCGAGAGGCAAGTTTTACCAGGTCTCGTCCTTCCTTAGAACTTGATGCTGAAGATAATATGGCGGGGGCGGGGGGGCTCCAGCTGTCCTGGTGCATCTGCTCAACTTCCCACCACATTTCGGATGAATGTAGAAATCCTAACACGGTCCAGACAGCTCTGTGGGATGCCCCTGCTGACTCCCCTCACCTTCTCTAAACCCCTCGAATGAGCCACGCGCCATCCATCCTCAAGGCCTTCACACATGATCTTCCCTCTGCCTTAGATGCTATTCCCACCCACCTTTACCTGGCTCCCTCCTGCTTATCTTTTAAGTCTTAGCCTCACTTCCTTCGTCGTCTTCTCTGGCCCCCAAGTCTACCTTATGCCCATCTGGTTTCACTCGCTTACAGAATGCATTATTTCACTTCATTTCATTAATCACAACTTGTGATTATTAATTCACTGCATAATTTCTTTAATAAGTGTCCCCTTGCTAGATTGCATGTTCCATATGTTCTATATATTGCACAGCCAAGAGCAGCAAAAGATATGGAAAGTGTGCTAGACTTGGAGTAAGGAGTGGAGTGTTGGGTTTGGATTCAGGCCCTGCTGCTTGCTCGGTTTGGCATCTCTGGCATTTCATGTAGCCCTTCTGAGCCTGGGCTTCAATGCTTATAAGATAAGGCAAGTAATAACATATGCTTGTGACAGAACCAGAGTATTTTTTGGGAGTCAGGAAGGGAGAGAACAACCAGAAGTGAGCAAATCAAAGGCAGGGGCCATCTTTAATTTATCTGGCGTCTTAACGCCCGGCACAAGGAACCAGTTTGATATTTGTTTGACGAATGAGATGATCCTCACTCATTTAATAAATCCATGGCAAATCTGAAGTCACTCATTCATTTCCAGTTCATGTTTCATCATGTCCCCTACCCTACCCCCAAGCCTCTTTCATATCCCCAAATGTGCTGTGCTGTCTTCTGCCACAGGGCCTTTGCCTGTGTGTTCTCCACCCCACCCACTTCGTTATCCTCTGTTCATCCTTCAGATATCCACCTAAGCTGTTCTTCCTCAGCCAAGACTCCTCTAACCAAGGCTAGGTAATACTGTCCGACTGGCAAGTTCTCAAAGCAAATTCCACCATTTGTATTTAAGTGAAAGAGAGATTGATTGATTAATATCTATCTCTCCCACCTTGAAGCCCCTGTCTGTTTAGTCCCCCATTGTCTCCCCTGTGTCTGCCATTGGGGGTGGCAAATAGAAAGACTGAATTGTTATAATTGGGGAAGGAAGTCTTGGGTAGACAAAGGTAGAGATTCCATTTCCAATCTTCAGCTCCTGGAGTAATCACAGAGAACAGAGAGCCCGAGGTACTTGATGGGAAAGAGCATGAGACTCCCAGGGCCCTCATCTTCCCCTCGATGAGTGTTTCCCAAACTGGCCCAAGGCGGGAGGAGTGGACTCTGCTGGCCTGTGGGTGGCCGCCTACATTTCCTAGCCAATTTTTGATACATTCATGAAACAATAAAGCATAATTATCAACAATGACTCCAACAGAGCCTGCAGCAACAATGAAAATCCAGCAACTCTGAATGTTTTGGAAGGATGGGAGCTTTTCTTTCAAAGCTTGGGATAACACCCAGGTTAGCACCTAATTGTCTCCTCACAATGGAAAAAAAAAATGGAATGGTTGCTATGACAACTGGGGGAAGAGTTCAGGCATTGAATATTCTTTTTTGACATAAAGCTGCTGA
Source organism: Propithecus coquereli (assembly GCF_000956105.1). Taxonomy (NCBI): domain Eukaryota; kingdom Metazoa; phylum Chordata; class Mammalia; order Primates; family Indriidae; genus Propithecus; species Propithecus coquereli. The sequence goes on along the minus strand of NW_012151952.1, from coordinate 1,557,304 downwards.
CTTTGACTTAACTGAGACCCCCTATATGCCTTTTGTTTTTGCAATGCTAATCCCTCTTGGAGTTTTAAAACATCATTAATACATATTTTTAAAACCCACCATCTTTAGAAAGTGCAAAAGAGATAATACAAAATGGTTAAGCAACAGGAATGTGAGTGAATTGCTGTCTTTCCACAACCCAGAAAATATCTAGGCTCATATACAGAGTACTTATAATTTAGGGAAAAAATTCTTAGACGAAGGTCTATTATTTCTGACTCCTAAAATGAAACTATATCACACTTTGATACAATTCCAAGAAAAATAGATAAATGCATCACAAAAAAAAAATTAAAGGCAAATTCTCTATTCAGTTTTGGCTTATGGAATCACCATACTTTCTGTCGGGATGGGGGAGGGGAAAGGAAGCGGAATAAAACACAAAGTGTCTCCTCTGAGATGTCAGGCCTTGCAGAAGTTCCTGAGAAAGTTATTTTCATTTCTGTGCAACTAGATGTTTGCCATCTTTGAGGTAGGGATCATCATCTTTTCCAATCTCACTGGGCTGCTGAGAAAACCAAATGGGCTTTTCAGACAATGCCGAAAACAGGTCATTCCCTCTCAACGTGCCTCTCCATGAATTTTTCTTTCCTTGGGACCTGTTACCTCCATCTACCCAGTTGTACAAATTGGAACCTTAAGGAATATTCTTTAATACGTGCAGGTTCCTCACATTTTACACTTTATATCCAGTCTGTTACCCAGTTGGCTAATATTACCTATAATATTAGTGATATAATCTATAATATATATATGATAATAATACAATTAATAGGACCTGCAATATTTCTGGAATTCATTCCCCTCTCTTGCTACTACCCCCGCCCTAGTCTTAAATATGTTTAACCGGTTAATACTCCTAAAGCGCAGAGAATAGGGGCTACCATTTGTAAGTTCTAAAGTTTTAACTGTTATCATTTTCATCATCATTACCGTTCGAATGCACTCTTGCCTTGTGCCTGGGATGCTATGGTAGTGACCCAGCTGGTTTCACTGCATCTGGTTTTGTCTCCCTTCAAGCAATTCTGCCCAGAGCAACCAAAATGATCTTTGTAAAAACTGCAAATCAGATTATATGATCCCACAAAAAATACCTTTCAAAGACTTGCCATTGCCCTACAGTACTCAGCCTGGCTGCGTTTCCAACTTCTTAGCTAGTCTTTCTTGAATATGGTTTATCTTGGGTGTTCCAAGCTCATTTCCAGCACAGAGACTTAGTGCATACCATCCCTTCCTGCCTAAAATGTTTTGAGTTTTTGTTGTCGTCGTTGTTGTTTTGCCTCAGTTTCCTAACTCATCTTTCAGGTTCAACCTCCATACATTTCTCTGATGAACTTTCCATGACCGCACGCCCCTCCATCAACTTGAATTTTCTCCTTCCACGCATGACACTCTCTTTTAGCAGCCTGCTCTTTTTATTCACCTATATATCACCATCGGTGATTGTCATTGCAGTCTTAGAGTCAGTTACCTCAATTCCTATGCTCCTATTAGAATTTCAGCTTTGGCATGGCAGGGGAACACCTAGCAAAAAGGAAGACTTCAAAAAAGTATGTTTTCAACAAATGAAGGAGAGCAGTTTTTTAAAAAATAATTACACAGTAAGGTACACATATAAAAATCCTAATGAGTAAATCCAACCGTCTTTTTGAGATGTAAATACATGTTGGGTAGATTTGGGTTCTTGAAATGAATACACATAGTGAGTGTTAATTCAAAATCCTGAAGTTTCCTGAGAAGTTACATGACTTTTGCAGGGACACAGTAATCAAGCTAAGATGAAAGCTAAGGTGAAGCTAAGATGAAAGTTGAGGTCTTTGGATGCTAAAGTCCATTCTGCTACACTGACATTCACTTTCAACTAAAAAGCCTATTTAACAAAAGAGTAGATTGTAAAACTGTTTAATTTTTCATTCTCTAAGGCTTTAACTGCCAGTGCTTAGAAAAACAAATAGCTGTAAGTATTAATATTTCTAAAGGAAATTGACAGAAAATTCTGATTCTTTACCACAAAGTACATGTTTATGTGTGTTTTATATTTAATTCCATATTTCTTACTAAGAATAATGAGTAAATATCCTCTGTATGTAGTTGAAACTGTATCCAATTTCTTTGCGAAATCCAACTTTTTGTCAAAAGAATGCATCATTGCTATCTTTCTCCACCATTGTGCATACACTTACACCTAGGCAGATGTCCCAAATGATAAAAGGTGTGCTTGAGAAAGCAGAAGAAAAGGATGAAAAATAAATAATGCACAAATGGAATGTGAATATTGTCTGAAGCATGAACAGGCTGCCATGCCTGACGGTTCTGCTGACATGTGGTTATGATGTGGACTTCGCTAATTGGAGACGGTCAAGAGTAGACCAAGGAAACTGTCATGGAGGAGGAGGGGGGAACTCAAGCCATATCAGGAAGATAAATTGGAATTATTTGAGTTTCAAGTAGTCATTGAGTGTCTCAGTATCTTTATTATTATCTTTGTATGGTAGGACAAGACTTCCTTCTCCATCTACTTCCTAGCTGTTTAGCTTATAATAAGAATGGAATAAAAATAGAAGACATTTGGCAATTCCGAAGCAGAGACTCTTTGCCCATAATAACGCATAAAGAAATACACTGCAAAGATCCCCAGGCCTTCAGTGGACATGGCCTGATCTCTTTGCAGACCTACAGAATGGGTCTCGATTGCGGAATGCCCACCTCAGAGGATGAGGATGAGGATGAGGAGATGGCACTCTTGGGAAGTTAAGCCAACGGGATTAGGGAAGAGGACAAAAGGGGATTTATTCTACAGTGACAGTTAGAGAGGTAGCCTCATGGTATGCTCAGACTGAAAGACCCCTGCCTGGCAAGGACAGGGAATGAGCTGATCAGGAGAGAGGCATACTCAACTCCACAGGAAAGAAGACACTTGGGTTGGGGATTGTGGCTGGACCCTTAAAGAAGTGACCATTTGATACAACCTTCTGGATCCTAGAAAGTTTGGCTGGCTAATTTTAGGGTATCTAATGAACTATCCCCCCTGTTCCTTCCACTCTAAAGCTATAGCACAGGCTTTGCACCCATTAGAGGTGTTTCAGGGGAAGCTTCCCTTGCCCTTGTGAGACCTAAGTTTGTATTAAGATTTAGGGCTGGCCGACTGTGGTGGCCCATGCCTGTAATCCCAGCATTTTGGGAAGCTGATATGGGAAGATTGCTTGAGGCCAGGATTTCGAGGCCAGCTTTAGCAACATAGTGAGACCTTGCCTGTACAAAAAATTTAAAATTAGCTGGACGTGGTGGCACACACCTGCACTCCCAGCTACTCGGGAGGCTGAGGCAGGAGGATCACTTGAGTTCAGGAGTTCGAGGTTGCAGTGAGCTGTGATTGTGCCACTGTACTTCAGCCTGGGTGACAGATATATTCATGGTGTAGGGATGAAACCATTGGATTCAGGTATCAGAAAACCTGAATTCTAGTTTCTCTGTGTAACGTAATATTTGTGGGAATTTGAATAAGACTGCCAATGTCTTATCTTCACTTTGCCTTTGAGCCTCAGAAACATATGTCTTCTTTCTCAAGCTAACAAACAGATTTTTTTTCTTTTTGATAAAATCCATGGTCTCCACATCATGCCAGGAATTGAGGAAAGTTAAGCCATGTTTCGAAGAAAATTAGAATTTTGAAATAATATAATGACAATGTGTGAAGTTTATAAATGATTTTATGCCAATTGTTTTATAAGCAATTATTTATGCACGCCTTGTATAAAAAGGATTAACAATATATAAAAAGAACGGCAGCAGCCATGTGTTTTTGGATGCTGCGTTGCACTGTCCAGAGGGATTCCACCTTCAGGATGGAGGGATTTCTCCCTGCAGACACTGGTGAAATCATCAGCCGACAGCTCTCAGCTGACAGCCCTCTTTGGGGATTACCTTGGCCAAAGAGACTAGACTTGCCTAAGGTTGCGCCCCCTTCTTTGGGGCCGCCTGCAAGTAATGACTGGGAGATGCTGGAGTAAAAGGCCCAGTCCCTTGCCCCAAGGGGCACAGCTCTGTAGAGCAGCTTCGGAGCTTCCTGAGGCGGTTCAGCTGAGACCCATCGAGTCTGCATCCCATCCCAGTTTGTCCCTCCACCCAATCCTGATTCTTTCCCTCTGCCCGCTGGTGCTGATGCCAAGGGCATTCCTGAATAAACCTCCTGCACGTGTGCTTTCCAGGAGCCTTGGAATTAGGGCATCACTTAGAACCTTCATGGGCATCCCAGTTCCAATCAAAAACAAGAGTTTTCTAAAGACAATTTATTCTATAATTCCCTTTCCAGCACTTATCTCAATGATCAACCGAGCCCCCTACACCATTTACAGAGGGTGCTAAGCAACAGCAGCATCTCTCCAACAAGACGCATCCTCTCCCCAGACCTTCTTTCTCCCTACCTATGACTATCTGTGAACTGAAACATCCCCCCTTTTACTTTTTGTGCCTAGATACATGTGAGCATACACAACGCATATGTTTTCCCTAGATTTTTATTTTGAGAACTTTCAAATTTTCAGAAAGTTGGACATAGGACAAAGAACATCTGTATGTTCCTCACCCAGATTCACAACCTACACATTTCCTGCCCCAATTCTTTTCTTTTTTTATTCTCTTGTAGCTAAACTATTTAAAAGTCACATACATTATAATAGTTCACGCTTTTCAAATTTTTATATGCATCACCTAAAGAAATGGACATTTTTCTGCATAAACACAGTAGCATTATCACAACTAAGAAATTTAATAATTTCATATTATCTAGTATACACATTTGTTTCATACATGATATGTATGATACAAAGCCAAGTTCCTTCATTCGTTCCAAAAATGTCTCATGTGATTTTTTTCCCCCAATCCAAAATCCAGTCAAGGTCCATGCATTGCATTTGGTTATAGCTCTTTAGACTCATAATCTAGAAGAATCTCCCACCTGTGTTTTTTCAACAGATTTATTAGGTATAATCAATAAACAATGGATGGCACATATTTAGACAGTAGGATTGTATGAATTTTGACATGTGTACAATAGTGAAATCATCACTACAATCAACATGGTTATCACATCACCTCCAGAAGTTTCCTTGCACTTCTTTGTGATTCTCCCCTCACTCCTCCCCCCCATGCCCAAGCAACCATTGATCTGCTCTTTGACACTACAAATTAGTTTGAATTTTCTACAGTTTTATGTAAACTACATCTTATAATATCTACTACTTTTCTCTCTAACTCGTTC
>NW_012151952.1:1498994-1549650 GCF_000956105.1 Propithecus coquereli | reverse complement strand
CAGAATTCATATCATACACCTATGTTGGGCTTGGTGCTACAGGACTTTACATATATAATTGTTTTAAAATAGTCTAGCCATTATTGGAGTCACAAAAGATGTGTTTAAGTGAAATTGGGCCTCCTACTTTAATCCAGTGGACACCCTTTTCTCTAAGTACTTCATATGCCATAGGTGTAAAGCACATTTCTATAAAATAATATGCCTTTCAACTTGCAGGCTATACCATGTACCCCACTATGCATTGTTTCCTCATTCCTTTGCATCCATGAAAACCTGAGTAAACAAGTATTCTGGCAAATTGTAGGGATGCAGCAATATTCATTTCAGCTCATGGGCAAAATTTGCAAGATTCAGTAAGTTACAGCTATCTTAAGTTAGTTTACCTTCTTTGGCTTAAATCAGAGCAGGTCTCCAGTCACTGTCTTGATAAATAGGAATTGCTTTCACCATTGTAAAAAGTTTGCAGGTATCTTAAAATCTTCACTAAAAATGCAAAGAAATCTTTCATATAAATATTCTCAACATTATATTTGTGTAAAATGATAATGTCACTCTTTCAAAAACTTCATGCCTTGTTACCTTTTTATAAATTAAAAATTACACAAGTGAAAAGCTGAAATATATGTAAATAAAAGGATGGGAAATTGTTAGAAGAGTTCAAAGACCCAAATTGAACCTACATCATGTATTTTGTACTAATTATTTGATGATTTCATTTTATTTGGTGTTTGACATTCCGTAGACTATTCTATAAACAATGATATGGATTTTCCGAAGATACGTTATTGCTATTTGCAGAATCCTTCCCCCTACCAAAAATATTTCCTTTAAATTGCCTATGCAGCATTTTTCACAGAGGGCATCGTTAACTTGCTTTATATCAGCTGTCTCTCTAAAAATTGACCATGGATCAATTTCAGTGGATTTCATACATCCCTGCTCCTGGGAACTCGTGCCGCAGCTAGCTTTCATTAAATGTCACAGATTGCATGAGCTGGAAAGATAAGATGAAGCAAGCCGAAATTATTGCCAACTTTTCTCTAGGAAAAAGCCTACCAAATAATCGCAATGGAACCAGTCTTCATTTTCCCAGAACTAAATTGTTCACGTTTCACACAATCAAATATTTTCCTTCCTTGACTTTGTAGAACATTCTCTACTTAAAAGATACATAGTGAGCATTTATTGGGGGTCTTAATACTGTGTTTTCTAAATTCGTTAGAAATTTATTGAATTTGTTTTATAAAATTCACCAGGAGATCCAGCAAGGCTTGATGCTTCACAGATTCATTTAGATTTTAGAGTGTGTCATATGGATATACACACACATACACGTTCTTCTTTTATGCAGCAATAAGGAATGTCTTTTGATGCCCATGAACTTGGCAATTGCAGAGAAACATACCACAAATAGTGTTTTTCTTACTTAAGAACGATGGCTCAGTAATTATTCTATAGTTAAAGTCCTTAGTGATCCAGCAGGAGGGGAGACACACACCTGGGAGCAGAATGGTCTCTCCAAGCCTTACTTATTTGCTTAGTTACTTAGCTGCTTAGTTGGAGAAGTGAGTGTTTCCTATAGCTGCCAGCCTGGTTTGCATATTGAGATCAGTGCTCCTGCTCTCACTGTCCAGGAGTGTTTCTCAAGGACCAGCTAAATCTCAAGTTTTCCTGACTTTCCCAGTCAGAGCACAGTTTTCCCTCTATGATCATTACTACAATTGTTTATGTAACTATCTATCTCCCTGCACAACTCTAATCCCAGCCAGCACCACTCTGTACTTGAGGGTCTCCAGAACATACGTGATTTATTTTGAAAGCCCAATCCCTCCCATTAATGGCTAACAAAGTGTTGGACACTTACTCAATGTTTATTTGGAAAAAAAATGAAAGGAATTCTTATTTTAAAAATAAGTGAAGAGAATTCTTATATTTTTCTCTGTGCCTTGATATTTTATGACTCTTCTTTTCCTCCATGGTAAGTAAGATAAGATAAAACCTTTTCTCCTTCTCCAAAAGCATGTTATAGCTGCTTTGATACTTTTATTTTTCTATGGACTGGATTGGGTAAATAGCAACACATGCACATTACAAATGAACCCTGCCCAGATGTTCACATCTGGGTTTATATCTGATATCATTATTTGATTTCTACCCAAAGTGTTTTGACATCACAAAGGTATGACTGAAATAATCCACCTCTTCTTGAATATCTCTTTATTTTTCCCCCAATTCCGACTGTTTCCTATTTTCTTAACATTTTATTTTCTCACTTGGAGAACTACAGTGAGATTAGGAGGAGGGAACTCCAGGATAGCACTACCACTACAGCAAGGGGGTTTTGGACTCTGCAACTACACCTTGGTCATCATTTCTGTTGAAGCGGGCAGGAAGCGTGGGATATAATAGACTGTACTTTCCTGAGCACAAAGTTGCCATTCTCTTGGCTCTCATGACCTGGTTAAACCACATTAGTTTGTATAAAAACACTGTAGATTTTCCTCTGTCGTTTTCAAAATATCTTTATACTTCACTCAAAGTAAATACTTATTCTGTTTTCAGTAACATAAGCGTTCAAGTGGCAATTGCCAATGTGATTTCATTTACCAGCTCAATTGCTAGGGAATTATGCCCATTTTAGGTGATCTAATATTTCAGTTGATAGGAATATTCTGATATTTTAAGGCACAGTCTGAAAGCCCCAATTATTTTGTTTGTTTTTCTAGGACCTCTTCTTGACCACCTTTTTTAAATGCTTCACTTCTCAAATGACATCCTTGAGGTAGGTGGTAATTTACACTTTTAAGTGGAGGCATCAAGTAGCTTGACTCAGGTATAAATGAATGCTGATGTTTGGAGAGATGGCATTTAACCTCCCTGCCACAAGGTACAAAAAACACTACCTGCTTTTTCTCTGTCTGCCACAGCATACTTCGTACATGCTATTTGTATGTTCTAGGGAATGCACATTTAATTACAAACACATGGGTTTCAATTTGTGGATAGCATAAAAACAACATCTAAAGTAGAGAGCCACCAGATTATAGTGCTTCAAGTTGCTATCATATGCCTAGCACAGTGCCAGGTGCTTTTACATTTATTATCACTTTTAACCATCTGAAATGATGTCATCATTCTCATATTGTGGGTTGGTAGGTTGCTTATATTACATGGATATGATCGCATAGCATGTAAGTGGTGGAACCCAGATCTGCTTACAGAATGATAAATCAATGCATTATTTTAGTATTTTTCCACATCTAAAATTTCTAGAGAGGGCAAGGATGAACAGATTTCCATTTAGGGTGAGAAGGCATTTCTCCAGTTAGAAGCCAAATGGTGCTCTAGGGAAGCAGAATATCATCCGTGGTTTCTTTCTTGTTATGAAACCTTCAGTGTCTAACAGCCATGATAATCAGCAAACCTACATGGAGGTGACAAATAAGGGAGATATTTCACCTCCAGATGCCACTCAAGGGGCATGGCACTTTGCAATGATGCCCCCAAGGCATAAAAGTGAATTCTCAAACCAAGAAGTCATTTGGAGGTTGGCTAGTACAGTGGATTAAATAAGGCTCCCCAACCCTGAATCTTTGAAAGTGACCTTACTAGAAAAAGGGTCCTTGCAGATGTAATTAAGTTTTTTGGTTTTAATTTGCATTTCTGGGAAAGATTTCATACCTCTAATCCTGCACAGATTCTCCTTCTCGCCATCTGAAACAATCGAGCCATGTGCTTCATCTTGTCCTTGGACTGAGAGTTGGTAACTTTGAACTTTGAGTTAGACATGGCTATCTCAGTGGCCAATAGGGAACATGGATGTCCAACTATTGCACATGCAGGAGTCCCCTCCTTATCTACAATTTTGCTTTCTGTGATTTCAGTTACCTGCAGTCAACCTCAGCCCAGAAATATTAAATGGAAAATTCCAGAAATAAACAATTCATAAGTTTTAAATTGTGCACTATTCTGAGCAGCATGATGAAATCTCACACCATCCCACTCCACCCCACCAGGCACATGAATCATCCCTTTGTCCAGTGTATCCATGCTGTCTATGCTACCAGCCTGTTGGTAGCTGTCTGGGTTATCAGATGGACTGGTGTTCAAGGAACCTTTATTTTACTTAGCAATGGCCCCAGGAGAGATGCTGGCATATGGTTATAATCATTATATTATTATTGTTTTTAATCTCTGATTCTTATTTTATAAATTAAACTTTATTATAGGCATGTATATATAGAAAAAAACATAGTGTACATAGCATATATAGGTTTGGTATCACCCGTGGTTTAAGGGATCCACTGGGAGTCTTGGAACGTATCCCGCATGGATAAAGGGGAACTAGTGTCGTGTCAGTGGGCCTATTATTAGCACTTGCCTACGGTCATCCCAGGGACAATTGAACCATATTTGTTTAATGCAACCTTGAAGAGAGGTTGTGATTCCCATGGATAGGGGATGGTGGGTGACATGTCTTTTCCTTCCTAGACCTCAGTTTCCTATTCATAATATGAAAGTGTTGGTCCACGATGATGGTTCTTAAATCTAGCATGCACAGAAGATAGATTTAGTAGCTAAAATACAAGTGAAAATTCACTTCTAGCCTCCTCTTGAGTTCAGTGGGTCTGATGTGAGACTGGAATTTTGCATTTTTAATAATTTCTTGACTGGTGGTCCTTGAATTCTATGTTGAAAGAAGCTGGCCTTGATGCTCTGAGGTTTCTTCTAACTTTGATAGTCTGTGAAAAACTTGGAATGATCTTTATCTGTTACTCGGGTCTTTCTGCAATTCTATGAGGAACCTACCTTATAGATAGTTCTGTCAGTGCTTATTTATTAAGCACCCACTCACTGACAGCCACTTCCTTTGGATCGGGACAGCCATCCTCAGGAAAACATCTTCAGAGTGTGCAGAAAAGAGAGGCAGCCACTTCTGCCCGTCAGCCCCCTGATTTCTGTGGATTCTGATCTGATTTTTGTACTCTGTTCTACCATTCTATTGCTAATGGACCATGGCAGAGTGATCTGATTTCTCTGAGCTTTAGTTTCCTCGTTATAAAATTGTTGTGAAGATAACCCCCATAGGATTGTCAGTTGGGAAATGACTAATCGCAGTAACACAGAAGAAAGGCTGCAGTAACACAGACAGAAAAAGCAGGTAGTGTTTTTTGTACCTTGTGACAGGGAGGTTAAATGCCATCTCTCCAAACATCATTGGCTTTTTAAAAATGGTCAATGAATAGTGAGGTACTATTACTATTATTATTATTACTATTATTTAGGGGAGAACTACCATCTCTCTTTCCCCTTGGCTGTTACAGCTAGCTTTCCACCCTCTGGCCATGCCCCTCTGCAAGGATTATAGACAGAGAAACGATGAACCAGGTAAGTCTGCAGGGGCCACGGCTTTAAGAGTCCCAGGGGGAGGAAGCTAACTGAGCTGGGGCTTAAGCATGACACTGCGGCCCTGGGTCTGTGAGATTTACTCCTTGGAGGCTTTGGAAAAATACTTTCAGCAGATGCAGGGGTGAGTCATTAGAGAAGCTGAAGGAATAGGCCTGGTCTTCCCAGCTTTGGCGATTTTGCAAAAAAAATTCTTGCTCTTCTGCCTCAAATCTGACTACACTTCTCATTTAGGTCTTTGCCAACAAGGCAAGGCAAATCTATCTTTTTGATGAAGTTTTAAGCATTAATTTGCTTGTTTTTCTACTTTCCTTTGAAATAACCTGCTACGAATGCCCCTGTGGTTGGAGGGTCGCAATCAGGCATGAACTGAGCTTGTCGTTAGCCAAACTCTTTTATTCCAGTGGATCAATTTGCAGAACTAGAGACAACTGAAGCCACTGTTAGGAGGGTCCTCACGTAAGTACGATGACCTTCCATTACACTGTAAGAGGAAAGGGGACAGAGAAAGGGAAGAAAAGGAAGTAAACTTCCAGTTGTCCTAAGTAGTAGAACTGACCACAAATTAAACACAAATGTGAGCTACCCCGTGGGATTATTTTCTAACACAGAATAGAGAGTAAAGTTCATGGATAGCATTTCAGAAGAACAATAACTCATGGCTGCTATGTGTCAGCATTCACTATGAGCCAGGCCTGGGCTTTGAATAACATACTTTTTAATGGAGCTCCCTTCAGTGCCACAGTCATGAGTCTCGGGTGATTCCCGTTTCCTCAGATAGACCCACAGATTGAGAAGGTAAGACCAAGTTCACGGAGTTGGTTAGTGGAGGAGCTGAACTCCAAACTCAGGCCTTCCCCATCCCAAAGCCTATGTCTCAGCCTCTTCACTGGACTGCAAACCAGCCAATGTAACAAAATAGAAGTGTTCTCTCTGAAACAGTGCAGCCATGGTGACTAAACCAGGACAGACAGCTTCTGTTTCTCTCCTTTTGACACATTATTAATCTAAGAAAAGTTTCTAGGGCCATTCATTCATAAATAAAAGACAAAGTAAGGTACAAATAGCAATTGGAGTTGCAATGCTTTAATTACTGAGATAGCATAGGGGCTAAAGATGTCACCCACCAGATGTGGGAGTGATCGATGAGGCCAGTTACGCTGCACTTTGTCATTATTATGTTGAGTAGGCAAGTTTGTTGAAAGGACAAACTCAAATTCAGGTTCTGTGGCATTTTCACAGTATCAGTTACCTTACAACTTATTTATGAATCCTCTCTACTTGCACAGACAGAGGTCGTTTTCAAAGATGTTTTTAAGGGGCCTTACCATAAAACTGTATGAGCTCAGAGAAAGAGACCAGAAATGAGCAATATAGAGGAAACAGAGAGATAGTCTGAAGAGGAGCCTGAGGTAGGATGGCTATTAGCTCTGCGTGTTAGGGCATGATTCCGTTTTCCGGCAGAGAATGAAGGAAGACAGAAGCAATGTCATATGTCATGTCAAGTTGACCTCAGGAAGGGGGCAGTGGAGCAGTCGGGAGCCCGCAGGATCTGAAGGCAGCACGGGTCTTACAGCCCTGGCCCCATCTTTTAGGGGAGTCATTTGTCCTGTTTTTCTACATCTGTAAAGTAGGTGTAAGTCTACCCTCCCTGCCTACTCCACAGAATCAAGGTGATACTCCAGTCATATTTGTGAAAGCCCTGCTCTCAGCCATGTTTGATTTGGCCAATACATTCTTTAAATCTGAATGCCTTTCTTTGAAACATGCAAGGTCTATTTATTATTCAGCACTCATCTTGTTGTACGTCCTGCTGCTTCAGAAATTTTAGCTCGTGGACTCAAAACCCTTGGTTTGATGAGACCAGCCAGCCATGTCATATGAGCATATTAATCTGTTTACATGCCTCAGCCATGGAAAGACCTGATGGGTAGGAATGGTTCTGGGGACAGGACTTGGTGGCAGCCTAAATCTCTAGGTAAGAGTGGACATGACCCTCAGAAATAGATCTTAATCAGAGGAATGCAGCAGGTCCTCAGATCTGTTACACTGTGGTATTTCGCAAGTCTCTGAACCTGGACTGTACTTTGAACACAGCATTCCTGGCCGGATCGGCAAGTCAGAATCACATCTTTTCGGGACACCAGCAGAGAGCCTATAAAAAAATTAATCAGATATTCATAAATGCTATCATTTATTGAGTGCCTGTCCTAGAGGCACTTATAAATAGGTAGAGTAAGGTGGGGGAGTCAGATGTAAAGCATATATATATAATAAGTAAATAATATGTTATAGTGGTAAGTGCTATGGAAAATAAGAAAAGGGAATGCAAACTAAGGAGACACTGGAGTGCAAAAGAGTAGTCTGCAGTATTCACTGAGGGCAGGCGCTCATTGCAGAGGGAAGGTTTGAGCAGTGATGTGGACATGACAGTGTTGGCCAGGAGGATTATTGCAGGTAGCACATTCCAGACAGTGCTTATAGCTCTGCAAAGGCCCTGAATCAGAAATATACCTGCTGTGTGTGAGGAACTCCATTGTCCTGTGTGAGAATGAAATGGGATCACAAATGCTCCATATTTAGCCCTGGTCCTTGCTCATGGAAAGGACTCAGTAAGAATTAGATGACATGGTGTGTAGAGATGGTCTCAGAAAAAAAGGTCTAATTCTTAATGATTTGTCTATTTTGGTCATCCTATAATTTCTGTAAGGCCAATTAAATGGGTTTGACTACTTTTACTGATAGGATGTATAATAATAGGATAGGTGGATTCAGTTAACTTCATTCTTTGTGAAAAGGTATCTCAGCAAAAGAGCCACAGGATGCAAAGTGCAGGCTGCGTGGAATACCACCTGGGGTCTGGATGGCAAACAGCCTTGTGAGGGGAGTGGCGTTTGTGCTCCTCACTTGACAAATGAGGAAACTGAGGCTGAGAGAGGTTGAGGGATTGCCATAGACTTGCTGCGCTAGAAAGAGGCAGAGCCGGTTGGAACACACATCGTCTACCCAGAAGCCCTTTCACAAACGGAACATTTATTTACATATCAGAACAAATACTATTCACCAGCTGCTGTGCTAACCTGCCCAGAGCAGCGTCCTTCCTTCTCAGCACCTGCAAGCTTTTCCCTTCTCCACTGCTCAGTCCTTGGTCTGAGCAGTTGGATTCATGGGACAAAAGTGGAATGACCACATGTCCCTTTTGGCCAGGGATGGCCATGCTTATACTTGTATCTTGGCTTGGTTATTACAGGTTTCCCCTTTCTCTCTCCAACATGTACCAGTCTGGAGGACTAACTCTATGGTCTTTCTAAATAAAGCATCCCCATGGTATTCACGACACGCCAGCCCTTCTCTCACTTGGTGTCCTGGCCTAGACCCCCATTTGCTCAGGTAAATACACTGCTCTGTAGGAGTTGATGTTCCATTCTTTTCCCCAAAAATGTTTATCAAAATTTGTCGAATTGCACCCCACCTCCACTCTTCCTCCTGCACACGGGAGCTTTTGCTAGGAACTTGTCCTGTTAAGCCTCCTCCTGTCTCAGAATTGCTGTTTCTTCTGCAAAATGTGGGGTGGGACTCTGTTATCTCAAAACCCCACGGTGGGTGCAACATATTCTCAATCACAGGAGCGAGATGGAGGCGAGCCCCCTCTTTGGAACAAATGCTGAAATTTGGTAGAAATTTCCTCTGTGGCACCGAACAGCAATATTTCTCACAGAGCCCAGACAAAGGACTCTTTGCTGAGGAGGTCTAATGAGATGTATGTAAATAGCTCTCCCCTTCCTGCATTTCCTGCCATCAGCCTTCTCAATTATAGAGCAGGAGCTTTGCCAGTTCTCCTGAGTTCTAGAAATTCACCTCTCCAGTCCAGCAAAACAGGCATTAAGAAGCCTATAAATAATCATCTTATTCTCTCATCTCTGCGATCGCGGAGAGGCTGATACTGCAAACAAATGAATTGACAGTTCACAGACAACTCAAATGAGTATTGAAGGGCGAAGCTTGCTTGGTGCATTTGGAAGTAAAATCAGCACTCCCCTCTCCCCGCCAGGACCAAAAGCCACCTCTCTCACTCCCGCCTGTGAGCTGCAGCTTGAATTCTTTCCCCAGTATAAGGTCGGTGGCTTGGTTTCTTTTTCAGATGCTGAAGCTGAACTCGAGAGGGGAGAAAGAAACCCTTTGGGTCCCTGATCTGTGGGATCCTGTCATTTATCAGGAACAGACTTGAACTATATAAACACCCTGTGCTATTTAAGCTTCATGTGTTGAATAAGAAAGAAGCCGCCTTCTCTCCCCTCAGTTTTCTTTCAAAGAATAAGAATCACAGCCAGACTCTGGGTTTGGGGGTGGGACCAGGAGACTGTATGAATTTTCATTAGTGCTCATGCTGTAATGTTTTAGGCACCCTCTGATTCTCTTTCTCTCTTTTAATGAGGATAAATCTTAGTATGGACCTTGAAAGTTCTCAATCTATTCCTAGAAAATGACCTCTGCTTGCCCTTTGTAGACAGAAATGAATGCCACACTTCACAGACAGTGCTATTGTAATCAATAATCTCACAGTTCGGAAACTGAATTAGGGCCAGAGCCTCAACAGGTGACAGAATTCCTTCTACAAGGCAAAAACAACACTTTCTCTGCCAGAAGAAAGAATTATTTAGCAATGTCACTTGATCTGACATGAATTGCCATCTTTTTGGTATAGTAACCAGTGGTGGGCTCTGTGCTCAGTGACTTAAACACAGCATCTCACTGAACCCCTGCACAGTGTAAGGGACAATCGGGTGGATGCCATTATTATCAGCAGAGTTCAGATAAAAAAGGGAAGCCCATGAAAGTTCCATCCTTATTCCAGTTCATACAGCTGGGGAGTAGCAGAGCCAGAATTTATACCTGGGAGAATCTTCACTCCATAGTTCATGAGCTTATAGCCAGCAAGGTCTTGAGAAACACTAACATTACTTAATAGCACTGGCCTCAAAACATCATTAAGTCATTTTTTTAAATGACCACATTTTCCTTTGGTAGGATAAAAGGTTTCCTCCCTTTGCTGAATAAGCTGGATATCTAGATACAAGCATTCAAGTACAAATAATGTAGAAAAGACATAAAAACAAATAACTCACCCTATAATTAAGTCCTCAAATTTTCCATTTGTAAGCCTAGATAATGATGTGCTGTAATTATTATAAAAATAACAATCTATTATCAGCACTATGAAATTAACAATTATTACAGAATTCATATTGGCTTGGAACATCTCTGCTTGTTAAAAGTGCATCTCCCTCTCATTGCCCTCCCCTTTTTTAACCACTAGTAGAAATAAATCTTGTGTGGAAAATTACATAGGCCCTATTATATGATTAGGGATAGTTCCTGGGCAGAGGATGGTAAACAGATGGATTTGGCCAACAATCATTTTATACTTAAACATCAATGCCTCCTCAAAAAGACAAACTGACTTTGTTAAAAAATGTGATGGTGTAAAAATAGTCAACTCATGCAAGTAAGCAGGGGGCACGTGTGATACTGAAGTGTCTATATATACGCTTTATTCATGTATCTCTACTACCTTGAACCACTTAGCAAAACCAAACCAAACCACCCACTATCAATAAGAAGGCAAGAAATTTATCTTTTGAAATTTAACATTTTTGAAAACTTTATCAAAAAGGTTTATGCTACCACCCTGGCCAAATGAAACACATAGTAATTTAAAGAAAATCTTCATTTCATCCAAGGCAGTCATTTTCCTCGTGGGGTGAACTTGGCTCTATCAGGCAGACGCACGATGCCACGTGGTCTGGGGAGAAAAATAAGTGCTTCTTTGGGTTTGTTCCATTAACCAAAGGAGACACTGGCCTGAGTGTTGGCAGACTCGACTTGACCAAATCCGCTTGTCAAGTCAAAGAGAACATCACAAAGTCTGGCTTTCACCCAGTCCTCGGAGACCTATTTTTGTAGTCTTATAAGGCTATCACTTTGGAAGACAGCACACCTATACAAAGTTTGCTTAGCTGAGTCTGAAGACCTTTTAATACGTTCACAAAATTAGAGTTCCCTGCCCCAGGTGCTAGGGGAAAGTGGCCTCTTCTTGATCTTCCCGTGTTCCACACTGACAAGTCCTGTTTTCCTCTATCAAAGGTGTTCTCCACGCCTCTCTATTTTTTCTATTACAAACGTCAGAAACAAAACAATACATGGCTAATATTTAAAATCATAGCCACATTAAGAGAAAGAAGTGAAGAGAGCTGCTCATTTCTTTCTCAGAACCTCCTTTGGGAGATCCCAAAACACTTAAAGGAGGAAGAAAGATCAGAACATTGCTCTGGAGGTCTCTGCCCCACAGATAAGTTGTACCCTAGTTCACTTCTGGTTGGCTACTGAGTAAATGGGGCATCATTATTAGAAAAGGGAGGTTAGGGCTAGTGAGCTTCAAAGGACACATAACTCTCCTCCAGCTGAAATACTCTATTTGTTGGGCTAAATAAAAAAATACAGATATTATTAGTAATGAAAAGCACATTTGCTGTTTGTTGATTCTAAATCTCCATCTCTTTAGGCTGTCTACCTAAGTCTATCTCCACTACCACCATCGTTTGTCACTGAGAAGACTCCTAAGTGACCTCAATTATCACTCCTGTCCCTGCTACAATCCAGAGAAAGCAATTTTTTTTTTTTTTTACTTTAAATGAAATTATGTAACCCCCATGCTTTAAAGTCTCCATTGCCTTTCTATTGTATTTGCATTAAATTCCAAAGTCCTCACTCTAGTCTACACTGCTTCTGCACGATCTGACCCCAGACTCTTCTGGTACCTTCCTTTCACCTGCTCTGTCCCAGCACACCGGTCTCCTTGTAGTTTCTCCAACAATTCAGTCTCTCTCCTGGTTGAGCTAGTTGGTCAAGGAGGCTCAGGTGGATGTGTTGTGTTAACGGGCAAGGTGGGCTCAAGTGACAAAAAAAGCTGCTTTCTGAGAAGTGGGAAGGCAGGAAGAAAAGGGAAGTGTCTGCACGTATTCTTCCCAAGAGCAAGGGGGTGGGTGGTTTGAAGCTGACCAAGGAGGAAGCTGTAGTTAGACTGTGACTCTTTGACTTGGAAGCCAGAGGAAAAGGAGAAGTTTTCCAGGCTGATTTGTATGGAAAGGTGTTCACACCCACCCCATCATACCCATCTGCATTCTTCTTTCTTTGCATCTGTGTAACCATCCATTATCCATTTAGCAAACTTTTATTGAACGATTAACTAAGGGCCAGCAGGATGAAATGCAAGGGGACATTGGGACAAAAGAGGAATGCAAAAGGATGGCACTGTGGCCCTCAATCCAGCTCAGCCCTACGAGCATACCCTGGTAATGCAGCCTTGTGACACAGACCCTTTTCCTGCCTCATGCCTTGAAAATGACCTCAGAGTACAGACTTCACATGACTCCCCGAGGAAATGCCACCCTGATTAATTAAACAGTCCAGCTGTGGAATTACTTCTTTTAGACTAGGAAAGAGTCTTTTTTTACCAGAAAAGAGTTTGTAGTCTAGAACCATTCATTATCATCAAAGATTCTAACTCCACTTACCCACTTCTGATATATGCACAAGTATACACATACCCCTCCTCTCCCACCCCCAAATCATCATGAAGCACAGGGAGATATGTGTCTGCTTTTTTGGGACATGGAAAACCAGGCAAATGCTGTTGACAAAAAATTAAAGTCATGTCTTTGGACCCATGCGTACTGTATGGCAGTAACAGGGCCCATCAAGAAGTTGGAGATTGAATCTGACAGGACTAACTGCACCGGGATGGCTTAAAAATTGACTGTGGTCTATCCAAGCAAACATATGTGAAGAAGGGAAAAAACAACCAGTGTGACAGCCATAGTGCATAAACCCTGCATCCATCCAAGACTTTTCTTTTTGCACTATGTTGGGTAGCTGCTCATTAGATTTAAGTTCAAAACCAAGAGAGAAAGAGAAATAAAGAGAAGTAATATTCTGATAGATCTTCAAACATGTTGATGAGGGCTGAGGAAAAAGACCTTCTGATCTGAAACAACCAACAAGATTACTCCCCAGTCAATGACAAAATAAAATATTAATAGCTAATTTATGCAGGGACTGGGTGTGATAAATTCTGTCTTAATGCTCTCCTAAATAGCAGGAAGCTTTGGATAGGGAAAGGAAAATTGAGGTCAGATTGGGGAAGATTACTACTTGCAGAGGCTAGATGCAAAGGCTGATAGTTCAGGCATAAACAGGTCTATAAGGGCTCATTTCCCGCCCTCCCAGTAGCACACAGAACCTCAGTTAAGATTTCCTGTTTTATGACTATGCCCTGTAGAGATTGGCCTGCCAATTGGGTTTCAAGAGTCCAGGAAGATAGAGAGTGTGGGCTTTTTCATTTTTATTTCATTTTTCTGGGGGTTGGCAGTAGGGAATTCAGGTTCTCCGGAGTTTGATTTCCATGATCTCTTTGATCTAACTGAGTTTAGGAAGATGTTACAGGGAAGTAGTCAGTGGTTCTTGAGGCAAGGTCTGAGTTATTCCTCCTGTCTAATGGTATGCAAGTCTCGTTTGGGGGAAAATGGGCAGGGTGAGCCAGAGATGGAGTTGGGATGTGGAACCCAGTTCTTTTTCACCCCTCTACCCCCAACTTCCATGCTGAATGCACGAGCTGTAAAGGGCATCTGCAGAAAGATGCTCCTGGGGAGAATGAAGCTAGGAGGGCAGCCCTGGGAGGCTGGTTGCAGAGGCAAGCAAGAGGCTCATTGGTGGGGGCTCAGCCAGGGCCACGTGGAGATTCTACCCTCTGGATCTGACCCAGAAGGGAGAGTGGAGCCAGTGCTGTAGATTCTCTTGGAAAAAAGAAGCAGTTTTCCTTGTAAATCAACAAAATTAAATAGATTATTATATATAGATTATCAAAGTCCTGGGGATAATTTTCCAGATAACACAGGCCTCAAAATACCACCTGGGAAAATCCAGATAATTGAGGCCAAAAATCTTTCTATGGCAAATTATCAGGACAATGGTCCACACTCTCATTTCCCTCAGGTGGTGGTTCCCAGAACTGCCCTTTCAAAGACTGTGAAGTGAGATACTATGTTATAGTATTAAGCATAGTGAGAAATAAAGATTTAGGGATAAATAATTGTTCCTCAGTTTCCGCATCTTTTAATATCCTGAGGACTTATCTGGAAGGGAATTGAATTATTTAGATAACTAGACAGAATAAAGAAAATCATGTTACTCTCTGCCATTATATACATCACATGGCGACCAGGAGAAAACTGAAGAATTAGGTCTGTGCTAGTAAAACTAACCATTTCTGCAAATAACATTATCAGAAGGTCTGTGGTCATAGAAATACATTCATGCATGTCTATAGCTTCATCTCCATTCTTTTTTGCGTTCTTTTGGCATCTTGGACATCACACATACTTAACTCTACTTTAGAACTATGCTGAGGGGCATAATTGAGATATATGTTAATATATATACGATCTGACAACGTTCTCTTCAAGGCCATGTGTAGAAAAGCAAGACCATGGAATAGCCCAGCCCCTTAGATGACCACGGATTCACTTCTCACATAGAAAGGAGATGACAGGGGAAGGGAGAGACTGCTGCTACTGTCAGTAGATAAATGGCCTTCTAAAAGAAATATCCTTCTTTCTCTCCTCAACATGTGAAACACTTAGGCACTGCAATACAATGATTCTGATGATGATAATGATACTAATAACCTCTTACTTTGGTGCTTTATGATTTATAAAGTGCTGCTCACTTACAATATCTCTGACCGCTGCCACACAACCCTGCATGGTAAGCGTTATTGGCCTCATTTGACAGTTAAAAAAAAAAAAAAAAGCAAGGCTTTAAGATAGAGCCCATAACCTGGTAGCCAGTGGACAGCTTTTGAACTATAGAACGGCATGCATGTATGTTTTAAAACTTGTGAATGAATAACTAACATTTAAGTGTTCCAAATTTTCATGTAAAACTCTGGATGTCCAACTTCTCTTTAAAAAATCTCAAGGCCTGGCCATGCTTTTTCTAGAGCCGAGCAGGGATGAGTCTCTGAAAGCAGGGCAGGAGTACTTCAGTTTGCCAGAGTCCCACTGTGCCCTGTCACCAGTTACTGCCCAGCCCTTGTGGAAACTGGAGTTTGCAACCAGTTCTCAGGAAGGATAAGAAATGTGCTTAAGAGCAAGCAACCAATAAGTGACAAAAGCAAAAATTGAAACCAGAGCTCCGGTGCCAAGCCCATCTCTGCTTCTGTCTCTATGGCGATGGCTTTCAAATGGAATGACCTAATTTGGATCCTGGAATCCCAAGTATAGGATCCAGGGATCTGCATTTTGAACAGTCACCAGTGATGTGATGTGACATGATTAAAACCCTAGTCTGTGATAAAATGCAAGAAGCACTGTCCTAAGGAGTCCAGAGACCTGGGAATTTCCTTGGTTATTTGACTAAACTAGCCTGCCTCTCTGTATTGAATCAAGTATTTGGGCACTTAGAGAGTTCTGCGCTCTCTGCCCCTGGATGATGGAACTTTTGGGGACCTTAGATTTATTCATCTGTAAAGAGGGTTGGTAACATTTGCCTTCTCTATGTCATTTGGACATTGTGAAATTTTTCTTTCATTCATTCATCAAACACTTATTGAATGCCTACCTTGTAATATACATTATGTTTGGCTGTGAGGATCAACATGCCAGTTAAGTAGTGGTTACTCAGTTGAGTTCTTCACCCAATGAATCTGGTGAGACTGAACTATGGGCCTAGATTACCCCAAAAGTACTTTGATATTTAACTTATGTTGGTAAGCACAGTCTTTTTCAGAGTCTATGTGGACGTCACATGGTTAATCCAGCAGCACAACCTTATTTCTTTCCTGGTAGCCATCAAATATTCAGATTTACTTGACTAAATGTCTTCTTTTGCAAAAGCAACTCAAGGATTTCATTTTTCAGATAATGCATTATGAAAGTAGCCAACTACTCAAAACATCAGATTTCAACTTTAAATATGTCATTTGTTTGTATGAGATTGAGAATAACTGAAATATTTACTCTTATTTATGAGAAGGCACAGATGCATATATCCAAGGTATGCCTTACACCTCCCTCTGCCATTTTTTGAGATCCTTAGGGAAACAAAAGTACAAACAAGCTCTTACATGCTCTGTGGTTTTGAAGCTTGCTTAAGTGCTTGCTACTCAGAATGTGGTCCCAAGATCAGTTGTGTCTGTGCTTCCTAGGAGTTTACTAGGAAGGAAGATTCTTTGGCACAAATGTACATTTAACAAGAACCCCAAGTTATTCTTACATGTGTTAAAGTCTGAAAAGCCAGCCCTGAAAAAGATTAGGTTCCTTGTTAACAGTTCCCTCGATATGGTTGTTTCGGTTTGTAGATTTATGTTAGAAAGACCATTAGATGCAGAAAATCCAGGCAGTAGGAAGTAGAAGGAGTTAATGGGGTACCTATACACTGCACTGTCCAGAAAATGTGGATGTTTTAAGTGATATTTTTCCCCATCTTGATTTCAAAGTAAACACGGTGGGAGAGTGCAAGCACTTAGAAAATACAACAAAAAAAAGTAGAAAATGTTTTCTTATGAATTTATAAGGATTATTTCTGTATTTCAGACATTAATACCTCACCTTTTATAGGTGTTTCCATTATTCTCCCCATTTTTACATGTAATGTTTATCAGAATTTTTTTATGCAGTCAAATAATTGGACATCATTTCGTCTTTTGCTTTTATGTTGACAGTGGTGATTTTCAACCTTAGTTGCACACTAGAATCATGTGGGAGCTTTGAAAACCACTTATGCTTGTACTCCCCGCATCCTCCCCCCATCCTCCCGTCCCCCAGATACCCTGATTTGATTAGTCTGGTGTCCTACATGGGCACCAAAATTTTTAAAAGTTTCCCAAGTGATTCTATTGTGTAGCCAGGGTTGAGAACCATTGCCCTGGAGAGTCCTTCCCCACAGCAAGATCAGATAATATTCCACCACAAGTGCTTCTAATTTGTCTCATGGTTTCATTATGAATTTGGGTTCAGCCCAGGACATAGTTGAACTCTTTGAATAATATTCTAAGTTCTTCTTTCTGTCTGTAATTCCTCTTTTTTCTTTAAATTGGTCTCACCATTGAATTCCAGATGACTTACTACTACAGTGGTAAAGGATCGAAAAGGACCATCACAAAGGTAAAAAGTTCTAGAAAGCTCTGGTCTCAAAGAGTTTTAGGAAGAAGTAGGTGATAATTGGGTTTACTGCTTCATTTGCAAACACTCATTATTGGAAACTTAGTTAATCATTAATCAATTTAGTCAGTGAAAGGCTGAGTAAATTATTCAGTTTAGATTGACTCAACCACAATTTTGACAGTAATCACCAGAGAGGTGCAGTGGAAACTTCCTTCTCTGTCATTCCAGAGGCTCTAAAACTTTACTCTTGAACAGTGGCTCTATAATTATGACTCCTCTACTGAGTGATTTGTCAATGGACAAAGGGGCTGTCAGAGACAGACACATCTGATGGTAGTCATTATTATGGTTTAGTTGAAAGTCAGAGGTCTTGGCATTATGTAGTCCTAGCTTCAGCTAGGAGACAAAGCAATGTGCACTGTACCCATAAATGCAGATGACATCACTGCAGAAAGCTTTGCAGCATTTTCATAATTTTTTACAGTTTTTCAAATCCCATTAGATTGGCACCCAGTCCCAAGACTTTATAAGCTTAAAGTACCAGGTTATAGCTATTGCTATAAATATTTCTCAGACTCCCTTTACATTCACCTTATATACAAACTCAAAGGGCAAATGGAATATATTTTCCTTCTAAGTATATGCTTGACTGGCATTGAGATTTTGAATTCTTCAACTTTCATCACATTCCATTATTATTTGAGAACAAGTAGATTTTTTGACATTTCAGTTTAAAATTTGTGGTCATAAAATTCATAGAATTCAGGGCATGGTAACCTATTTCAGGCATATGGCCATGTCAAAATGCAGAATTTCACTGCACAAAGCACTGAGCCTTTGCTATTAGCTCTCACAGAATATGATAAGGTGATTTAGATATTGAACTGTCTTCCTTTTTATATCATACCCAATAAACCCTCATTGCTATAAAGCACCTGTCCCAGTGGCATGTAGTTTTGCATAGGACATGCTATCCTGCTTACATATGATCTTTCCAGCTGAAGTCATCTAGTGACCTAAGAATGGAATTGATCATTTGCTCGATTTAATCCAAATATGTAAAACCCTGAGTAGGGTATTGTGGGAGACTGCAAGATAAACTGGTTTAGAACCCTGCCCCAAAGAGGTTTTTAAGGGATGGGACAAAAAAGATGAAGGCATGCAGGGGTTTCTTACAAGACCTGGCAACATCTTATGAGGCCAGAAAGCACATTTTGGATACACAGTCAACAGCTGGTGAAGCTGAGAAACTCAGACCAGAAGCTTTTGGGAGATTCCGCCAAATCGTTAGCTCTCTACTCCCCTTCCTTTCTTTTGACTGAACCCTTGGACACAACCAATCCAGGAAGCAAACAACAGTTGTGTCTTTGTTTCCACATTGTCTTCCTTGAGCTATGCTCCTTCTTGATATTACGATGACTCAGCTCTCAAACTCTTCAAGGCAATACAAATGTTTCTTCAAAGAGCATACCCTGCCATGGCCTTCCATTTTGATTAAGGAAACAGCCCCAACTCCGTGGTAATGGCATGCCAATCTCAGCAGAATGGAGACATCCAAGCACTAGGACCATTTTTTGCTCAGAAAGAAAAGAGGTGCACTTATTGGGAGGCATGTTGTACTAGGGTGGGTTGTGTGTGACTGACAATAGGAATTGGGACACCCTAGTGGGCATCCTTTCTTACCTCCAAATTGGATCTTGGGCCGTCTTTTACAGTCTAAGAGTTAGTCCTTCTTCTGAAAAATGGGATAATAATATCCACCTCAGAGAGATATTTTGAGTATCAACTAAATTAATTGATGTCAAAATGCATTATAGATGGCAAATTGCTGAGTGAAATTGAATAGCTGTTACTGCATTTCATAATGGCATGTAGTCTCTGTACTTCATGGAGCCTCTAGTTCCTTTGTTATTGGATGTGTTCCCAGAACATTTCAAAGGCAGATTAATCTCTGCGAAGATTAATTTGTGATTCTGGAACTTGACCTTATCCAACCTCAAAAGCGTGTGGGCCTATTGGGGCGAGGAAGTATGGAAATAAATGAGGAAGAAGTAGATAATGGTTGAACTCAGGACTGAATAATCTTTCAGGAAGTTATTCTTTCTCTTGGTTTCTTATTTGCTGTCTCCATTCTCTTGAACATGCCAGAGAGAAGTTATCAGGCTTTGCTCAAGGGGACACTTGGTACCTGGACATGGCAGTCCCTGTAGTGGGCAAACACAGCTTTCTGAGTCTGATGAGGTCGATGTTGGAATTGTCAGATCAGGGTCTGTGACTGCCACCCACCTCTAAAGAAGAATGCCCAGCAGGCTCCCATGGCAGATTGCTCAGAAGCAGCCCGCCAGTCTGTGCCTTCGAGTTTCACTGCTAATACTGCACTATCTGTTGCTGTCATTTCTGCATCAGGTTCACACGCTTCGGTGACAGGGCAACACAGCTGTTCAGGCCGACCAACCTGTCTCCACAGAGGCTGTCTCCAGGGAGGTGTGTTTGTATCAAATGACTTCAAGTCATCTTTCAAACAGGTGTGCCTCCTCTTCACCCTACAGGTGATAGATAAGCTCCTGCACAGCCAGATTAGAGAGAATTTCTGGAAACCAAATTCTGGTTTTCCACTGATTTCTTCTGGAACTTTATGGAGGCTTCATGTCTGGCTGACTTTTTAATAGGAGGTGGGACCTGGCACCTCAGACTTGCTGTTCTCAGGGAAAGTTGTTCAACAACAGAAAGCCTCGTATTCCTTGACTCAGTGGCTAGCTTAATGTGATTGATTTTTGTAATGAAACATATTCTGATCAAGTCACTTTCTAATATATTATCTTTTAGGAGTTCGCATCTTCTTGTTTAAAGGGGGCATGTCTGCAAATATTCTTTTTCCTAATCACTATATTCCCTATGCATTTTGGCTAACCACTCTTTTGATGCCATTTGAAAAAAAAACAGACCAAAAGTTTGGGATGCCTCAAATCATTTGGAATACTGTCATGCCATGACCAGTAAGTGAAGGACTGTTTCCGCAATCAAGGGGAAAGACCATTTCAGGGTGTTCTCTTTGAGGAAATGATTGTATCTTACAGATAGAATGCCTAATGCTTTCAGGATTTGTCAGCATCCTTGACAGGTTGGCAGCATGAGCTGGGGCTTGCAGTTTTGCCACAACACGATGTTGAATCTTGGGCTCTATCAGTGCATGATCTGAGCTGTTACCCAGCACACACAACATTCCAACTCTAAGGTTCTCTCTGCATCTACACACACCTGTCTTATGGGGAGGAATTTTATACTAAAAATGTGTCTGTGATTAGGAGATTTTCAAAAGCCTCTGGTCATTTCTGTCTTTAATGCCAAGGGTCTACTGCATATTTCTTAAAGAAAAACTCCTGAAGAAGATTTGTAAGAACCCACATGGTCTAATTCTCCAGTTGCTATCCTGTTGTAGACAGAACTCTGCGTATTACTTGACCCTTGGAATTTTTCTACCACGTTCTCATGGAGTTGTTCTCAACCAATTGTGCTTATAACTTTTAGACTGAACATGTACTAATTCTTTAGAAATTGACAGTGTATGTACAGGTGCCATTAGATGCTCGGGAAAACACATGGGGCAGAGTCCTTGTCTTCATTTAGCTGAAGTCTAGCAAGGGACAGAGACAAGAATAGCCACTGCTGCATCTCCACTATCTTAGCATGACTGAGGGAAAGTCTGGGACCTGAGAAAGGAGGTTAAAAAAAAAAGACATTACAAAGAAATTGAGGCTCAAGTTAAATCTTGAAGGATGGAAAAGAGTTAACCTAGTGGACACAATTCAGGCAAAAGTTTAGCATGCATCAAGATGAACAACCTATAGTTAAAATTTGCCATAAAGCTATTTTGAAGAAACCCCTGTTACAAAATTTGCTGATTTTAATAATGTGGCATATTTTCAGAGTGATGAATAAATTAGATGTACTTTTTGTAGCAACATGAATTAGCCTGCAAAGATTTGCAGCAAGTCTGGCTTTGGAGCAGAGTAGGGTTATACGAAGGATGCTGGGCCTTAGATCAGCGTGAACAACTTCCAACAAAGATCGAAGTCATTATGTAGCGAAGATGCTACATGCAAAGGCAGCAGGGCAGCCTGTAGCTTTCAGTAGAGAAATAGAGAATTTCATCTTAAACACTAGTGACGATATCATCTTGAAAAGTTAATTAAAGATGCCATTTTATTAAAGAGTTAGGCTGGTATGACAGCCCCACGCCTCAAAGTTCTTGATGAAATAAATGAACACAGTATTTAACATCCCTCATCCCTCAAGTTCTGGTTGATTTCAGCCGAAGTTTTCTTTAGACACAGGGGAAATTTAATCCATGTTCATGTTCTGAGTCCTCTTTTCAGGATTTTTCAAGTTCCATCTACTCACTGCCAGTTGGTGCCTTAGGAGTTACGAGTTCCTGACTTCTTTCTCTTAGTTGTATTCTGGGAAACTATCTACAGCTGTGCTGTCCTAGACGGCAGCCACATGTGGATATTTAAGTTTAAATTTAAATTGATTAAAATTAAGCAGCTCATTCCTCAGTCCTACCAAGTGCTCAGTGTCCACACAAGGCTGCCACACTGGGCGGTGGGGATATAGAACATTCCATCATCAGAGCACATTCTGTTGGGCAGTGCTGACCCACGTACACTTGTGGTTAATACACCCACCCATAGAATATTTTCCTCAGTATCAGTAGATTATACTGTTTGAGAGAGCTTTTATATTTCCTATAAACTATTGGCTTTTGTGGATAGCATATTCAACATCTGGCCAAAGTACCAGGAAATTCGAAAGATCTGCAGATTTCTTTGGGGGAAAAAAAGTGCAAAATTGAATTCCAGTCATTCTTACCCTGAGTGAAAATTTGACAATATGGTTAATAGTATATGATTTTGTATATCTCGGAAATCTTCGTGGGAAAAAGACTTGTTAATGTTTCAGTTCCTATTTGTTTAAGAAATAGGCTTGTAATTGACCTAGGAAAGAATGAGATGATATGTGACAATTTATTTAATAGTTGATTAATAAGCAGTTATTGGTGGTGAACAGATGAGGAGTTTTGGTAAACTGCCTGGTTTAGGTAACCTTACTAGGGTAAGATTAGTTACATAATACTGAGTTAAAACCTCCTGCTTTTTTTGCATTACTATTATCAGCCAAATCATCCAAGTGGTAACTCTGCACATGGAAAGAAGGGAGGCAGGAAACGGACATCTGGGTATCATAGCATGGGCTAAGCGCAGTGTTGGAGTTTCTACATACATGATTTTACTCCAGATGAAATGAGATCTACGATGCTTTTTGAATACTAAATTAATAGAAACATCTGTGAACAAAAGGCAAGCATGACACGTAAGATAAATTGGGATATTTTCTCTTAAGCTGTTGGCAGTCTATTGTTATATGAGCACCCTAAGGTCAAGGACTAGGACACTGCTAATTAAGAAAGAGCCCTATTTATTGGAATGTAATTAAGTTGATGAGAATAAGCTGTAACCAAAGGAAAAAAAAATTAAGAAAAGGTCAGCTTGAAAGGGTCTTGTTGATAAATCACATGATACACACAAAGAAATAAAGTAACAGGAATGCCTTGTGGGGCAAGAACATCAGTGATCACTTTGAAAATTTTTGTTAGCATTTTCTAACAGGCTATTGTGCATAGCAGACAAAATAAAACTAGTTTGTCTTGATCTTTAGAAGCTGTCAGGAGTAGTGGAAAATAGAATGGCTTCAGTATTTAGGGCTACAGTAATTCTGGTTTTATTCCTCCCTCCTCTGAAACACCTCTCTTTGTCTAAACACACCCTGCTGTGCACACCAGCCTCTGGGCTTCTTTCCATCTCAGTTTTTTCCTCTCTCTCCTCCTTCTCTGTCCTCCTAATTTGTGGCAGCATATTTTAATAGTTAAGGCACACGCTTTGGAACAAAAGCACCTAATTTCGAACCCTGGTTCTATCACCTGTGACCTATGTACCTTGGGACAAATTACTAAACTTCTCTGGGTCCTCAGTTTCCCCATCTATAAAATGAAGATAATATAATAATAATACCTATGTCATCTTGTTGTTATAAGCATTAAACAATTGATAATATCATGAATAGTTCTTGGCGCATGGTAAGTGCCTTAGGAATGTCTATCATCATTAGCAAAATGTCTTCAGTAAAGCTTTGCAGCCCTTGTCCATAATTCACATTTTAGTCCTGGGATGATTATATGAATGCATGTCTCCTCCACTCTTGCATTGGTCTAGACCATTTCTAGATGTTAATGCCCATAATATCCCAACACCTAGTAGTATGTAACTTCCTCATAGTAGGCATCATTGATTCTACTTTCTCTGGATGATTAATCAGGACACAATTCCATTTTGACTATGTTTCTATCCAAAATATAATCCTGTTTTGAGTTTACAGTTTTTAGGGTCATTCTGTAAAACGAGATAGGCTATCAACACTACACATGATATTAAGAAATAAAATTATTTCATTGAAGGGTTTTCTCGCTCTATTATATTTTTAAAGTTGCATAAAAATATTTTTTAAAAAATTTTTAAAATGAGTTAAATGCAAACTTTCATGTAAAATCCAACTGGGAAATCAACTGTAGGGTGATGGTGGCCAGGAAGAGCAGGTCAATTTGGCAGACATAGAGGAGGTATAACGTGACATTTACATATAAGAAATTCATGCCAGTGTTCTTGGTAACAACAATTAAAATAGTTAAGTACCATGTGAGGGATTTGTGCCTATCATTTCAATAAGACTTCACTTAATTAGCTCAATGTTCATTAATCATTCTATTTTGGTCTCCATTTTGCAGACTGGAAAATATCCCCTAAGTGATATCCAGATGGCTTTTACCAGTTAGCCATTCTAATTTTGTACCATCAACATTTCCTTTTAAATAACGATATTTAGGATTTGGTTTTGCTGCAAATTAATTTCCCCATATTGTCCAGGTCCTTTGACATTATCCTTTGTTCTCTGTTCCTTTCCTTTGTGTGGACCCCACCCCAAGCACCTAGCATAGGTCAAACATGCAAAGTGCCTTCACATGATAGATTTAGAATAATCAGGGCAACTCCCCCCTACTCCATTCCATTCCTGCCAAATATATTTTCTATACTATGGGGGGAAACTGTTGTTCTTAAAATGTAAGTCAAGTCACAGCTCCTCCAAAGCTCTCCCACCATACTTGGAATAAAATCCACACTGCCCATCACAGTTCCTAAGGCCTTACGTGATCTGACCTTCAGCTGCCTTTAGCCCCTCCACTTACACAGGCCTGCTGTAGTTCCTCGAATGGGTCAAACTCTGTCCTCTGTAGGATGTTGTTATACATCCTACAATGCACAGGTCAGTTCTCCTCCCCTCCCACAAATTATATGGTGCAAAATGTCAACAGTGCCAATGTTGAGAGAGCCTTGTTTAGTTCCACAATTATACTGAAAGCTTCATGAAGGCAGGTCCTCTCCCTGGCTTGTTAAACACCATGGTTCCAGAACCAAGCATAGATCCTATTGAATGAATGAGTGAATTATATAAAGGAGATAAACAGAAAGTGAGTAAAGTCCCTGACTTCTCAAGGCTCTCTAGAGGCCTCCAAGCCCACCATGGCTGTCAGTCCACTGTGGTGGTTTCTGCTGAAATAAACATCCTTGTCTGGGATGCCCTTATATTCCCATTGCCAGGCTACTTCTACCTGAGGCACCAACTTAGCTTCTGTTGGAATCCTTGTCGTGTACAAAAACAAAGATTTGCAGCAGAAACAGGCTCCCCCAAAGGTGAGGACTGCAGGGCACAAAAATAAAGTGTAATACAAGGGGTCCCAGATGGCTGGCTGCCCGCTGGTGGTACAGGGCATAGTGTGTCACTGGAGGGGCCGATCAGACTCCTGCTGTCAGGTCCCCACAGCTGAAAAGGCAAATGGTCTCAGATCCTGCAGCCAGAATACTTGGCCAGCAGTCTGCTAGGACTCAGAGCACAGATCCAAACAGGACTGCCACGATGGCATCACAGTTATTCCCCTTTGATAACATCCAAGGTTGTAGACATGGTTACATTTGGCATTTTTGGAGAAGTCATGTCATCATTAAACAAATAATCCCTTTTTTATTTATTGGACTGGATACTTGGCAGCAACATAGATGATCAAACAGAAATTAAAAAAAAAACAACTATGTAACAGATATCAAATACCTCTGAATGCTGAGTAATGTTGAATATGTAGTTACTTTTCGAAAGTCAACAGTTTTCTCCCAAATTCATACGTCTGTGATTTGGGGAAATGTGCCATATGCTTCAGTGTTCTTGAGAAAGTGTCAGGCTTTCCTCCTCCAATGAGATTGCTGGCTTTGCTGATAATGTTAAATACTCTCATTGGAAATAGAGGCAGGATGAGGCCACCTTCTAGTGAATCAAAAGGGATAAGCCAAACCTGTCTTCCCAGTTCCAAGGGATTTCTAAAAACCCAAGTGGGAGAGAAGACATTTTGGGTATTAGGAGTCCCTTTTCCCTCATTATCTTTTGTCTGCCTGATCAAGGAAGAAGTGCATCTGGCAGGGCAGACAGCAAGCGGGGATGAGTTTAACAGAGACACAGGTCACCACTGACACCTGATTTGACAATCATAGTCATTTGTAAATTTGCACATTATTGCGAGATGCTGAAAATACTGAGGGAGCGCGGGTGATTCTACTGTCATGCTGCTTTGTGTCTGATCAACCATCTCAGGGAAGATTCCTTAGCTTGACAGAAAGGGTAAAAATCCTTACTTGCCCACCCTGCAATCTGTGTTCCTTAGAGAACTTTCTTTCACAAGGCTCCCCCATCCTCATCTCCAGCCCAAGCCTTGAGCTTGGAAATCATCCTTGTCATCTGAAGTTTTTGTTAAAAAAATATATATATATGCAGAGCATCAAGCCTATGTATGGCTGTGCGCTTCTGGCTAAATTTTAGGTGTCGGATTATACTAACAATGTAACTTGCTTTAAATACCATCTCATTTCCAACTCTGAACAGCGTCTAATGATTAATTCAACTTAAACTACTCCAAAGCCAAAGTGGTATGTGTTATAAAACACGAAAGCAACTTGGCTGAAAAATTTTAATTTTCTCTTCTTATTAGCTATCTGTTCTGGGAATAAATTGAAGGTGCTAATTTCTTGGGTTTCAAATCTATTTTAAAATGCACTAGGCAGAGAGAAAAAAAAAAGAAATTGGAATGGAAGATAACTTTCTCATCTTTGAAACAGAATTAAGCAACTTGGTTATATTTTCAGAATTGTGCTGGCTTTTGAGATACCATTTTAGAGTTTAGATGGCAAGCTCTGGTGAACCAGTCTGTATGACACATAGCATAAAGTGATGCTTAAAGCTCTGCATCAACTTGGTATGGACTGAATTCTGCCACCGCCATTCCTATGTTGAAGCCCTAACCCCCAGTGCAAATACATTTGAAGACAGAACCTTTAAGGAGGTGATTAGGTTTAAATAAGGTCATAAGAGTAGAGCCCTAATGCAATAGGGCCATACAAGAAAAGGAAGAGACACTAGAGCGCCTTCTCTCTGTGTGCAGGCATG
This sequence comes from Propithecus coquereli, assembly GCF_000956105.1. Taxonomy (NCBI): domain Eukaryota; kingdom Metazoa; phylum Chordata; class Mammalia; order Primates; family Indriidae; genus Propithecus; species Propithecus coquereli. Next base: position 1,522,420 of record NW_012151952.1, on the reverse strand, counting down.
GGGAAAAGGCCATGTGAGGACACAGCAAGAAGGCAGCTGTCTGCAAGCCAGGAACAGAGGCCTCACCAGAAACCAACCTTGCCTGCTGACACCTTGATCTTGAACTCTTAGCCTCCAAAACTTTAAGAAAATAAAGATCTATCGTTTAAGCCACCCAGTGTATAGCATTATTTTGTTATGTCAACCTGAGCTGACTAGTATACAACTCTACCTAATTCTTTGCTTTGGTCACATGTTACTGTCTATTACAGTAAAGTCTCACTTACAAGTTCCGTTTCTTGAGCAATTTAACCTTCCTGGCAAACCCAACATTAAATGATGAAGACAGCTGTCTCAAAGCCCATGTATTTTAAGTTGTGATAGTCAAGTTACCTCTCTTTTAAATACAGCTTTTATAAATAATATGTTACCTTACTGGAATCATCCTGGTTTTTCCAGACTATTGCAAGGTTTGGTGATAGGATAGGTAGAGATATATAATATCTCATGTCTACTTTATCCCTACTCTACTCAGGATAGCAGTAGAGTAAACAAAAACACAGAACCCACCACCACCCAAGGCCAGTGATCTAAGGGGTCAACAGTGACACACAGCTAAATAGCCATCATGTAGTGAGACTTGCACCTCTGAATATCCTGGAGGGGAGCATTCTTGGGTTCAAATACTACCATGGCTGCCAGAACCTGGGCCAAGTTCTGGGAGGACACTAGGATTGCTATCATTTCTGGTCCTTCCATTGCCTAAAATGCCCCATACCATCTCCTACTTGTTCTTGGTGATGACCCTCAAATGCCTCCTCCTCCAGGAAGGCTTCTCTGACTCCCAAAGCCTGAGTTAGAGATAGAATTATTAAATTGGAATTAACTTTAGAGATTTCTGGTCCAAATCACAATATTAGACAATGAAGAAACTAAGGCAAGTGAGGTCATTAGCAACGTAGCATAGAACCAAGACTCTTAGTCCAATACTTTCTTTACCTCAACATGTGGAAATATGTACATCCAAAATAGTTTCTAATATGTAATTGAGACAAGGCAGGGGACCATTTTATAATAAGTGCTAACTAAGTGCCAAGCACTGAAGATACAGAGATGAAGGAAAAATGGTTCCAGTTCTTTCTGAAGCAATGACCCGGGCAAGTTGTGAAATATAGTGAATGCTATTAGAACAGGACTTTACCTGAAGACAATACTGTATTATCCAGGTGGGGAACACAGTAAGCTGTCGGGAAAAGTGTGTTGAATAAATTAGCTACTATCTATAATATTTAATATAATTGAAGTATGTGCCTCCTGTTTTAAGAGGAAGAAAAGAAGACCCTAAATATCTTGATATTACAAGGAAAAATTGCCTCAGATTTTATAGAAACCTTGAGAGCTATGCTTTGGAGTTCAAAAGTAAAGTGTTAAATATATCTTATATGCAAAAAGGAAAAGGACATGAATTTGCAGGGGTGGCAGATGGAGGAGTATTATGGGCTGAATCGTGTCTCTTGAAATTCAGATGTTGAAGTCCTAACCCTTCGTACCTCACCAGAATGTGACGGTATTTGAAGATAGGGAATTTTAAAAGGTAATTAACTTAAAATAATGCAAGGTGGACACTCAGACTATGCCCGGTGTCCTTATGAGAGGAGATTGGAACACAGATGCACACAAGAGGAAGAGGATGTGAAGCCAAAGGAAGAAGATAGACATCTGCAAGCCAAGGAGAGAGACTTCAGAAGAAGCCAACCCTGCCAACACCTTGATCTTGGACTTCTAGCCTCCAGATCTGTGACAAAATACATTTCTGTTGTTTAAGATATTTAGTCTATTGTATAACACTTTGTTGAGGCAGCCCTAATAAACTAATACAGTAGGGAACACACGCTTTGAGATACAAATTTACCTGATTTCTAGTGAGCCACAACAACAAGCTTTTAACTCTCACTAGTTGAGATCTTGTGGTTTTACCACTATGTGAATATCTGTCATGCTGACCTTTCTACATCTACAAAGGAAAATTTCTTCTTGTCTTTATGAATATGAGATGTTACTATTCCAAATGAGAATCATTATTTTGTAAGATATCTAGCTTTAATAAGATATTTTGCTTTAATACACCAACAAGAACCTCTGAAACGGGACATGATCTCTGTTCTACATCTACAGAAAGCTAGCATTAATTTGTACTCCAGGTAACATTTTTGAGATAATTTGCTTCCTAAGGCATGGGCATGATCTCAAACGTATGTTGACCTATAAGAGGAAAGAGAAAAATGACTAAACTTTTTGCTTTTGTATTTATAGACTCTAAGTGATAAAAATAAAGTTGCTTTACAGCTCCTTCCAATATCCTTTTGCATTTTATTGGGTTTGAACCACAATACTCTGACTTGAAAGGATGAATTTCCCAACGTACTGATGCGGAAGCTGAGCCTCAAACACGTGCACAAAGACAACAGTCGGACAGTAGTCGGGGTGGGGCTGCAGTGCAGTGATCCTTCTCTCTTACCCAACTGTCAGCCCTTGTGAGTTGGCCAAAGAAAGGCAATGTAGTCATTATTTCAGAGTTCACAAAAAATGAAAAATGAAAAGAAGTGCTGGTGAAAGCTTTTGGATCTGGGATGCTGTAAGACCTTGACAATGTAAGATCCTGACATGACAAAGTATTTGATCCTTTTGATGGGTTGAATTGTGTCCTCTCAAATTCATATGGTAAAGTCTTAAACCATCGCTACTGAAAAATGTGACCTCACTCAGAAATAGGGCCATTGTGGATGTAATTAGTTAAGATGAGGTCATTAGAGTGAGCCCGTAATCCAACACAGATAGTGTCTTTATAAAGGGGAATGGGGGCACAGGCACACATGCAGAGAAAGCAATATATGAAGATGGAGACAGATACTGAGATGATGCTTCCATAAGGAACACCAAGGATTGCCACCAGAAGCTTGGGAGAGGCATAGAATAGGCTCTTTTTCACAGCTCTTGGAGGGAACCAACCCAGCTGACACATTAATTGCAGACTTCTAGTATCTAGAACTGTGAGTTTTGTTGTTTATTCCACCCGGTTTGTGGTACTTCGTTATGGCAGCTCTAGAAAACGAATCACAGTTCTGTTACAAAGGGTGCCTATATGGTGGTTTTAAAGCCTGCAGAGAATCTCCCATCCCATGACCCAACAACTCTAGCTGCCTTCTGGATATTTCATACTAGAGGGTTCTATTTATACACTTACGCCACAGAACTTTCATCTCCTACCAAGTAGAATGGCTAGCTTCCACCCAGTGTCAATTAGTGAGCCGCACTGTCAAAGTAAGGCTCTGGGAGGAAGGGACCAAGCACTCAGTCTGGAAGAGTCTTAGAACAGGAGGCACTGCCTGAAGAAACCAGCTCCTAATATGGGCTCCCTTTACCTCCTGCAGCCTGGCCTCTGAACCTACTCATATCCTAAAACAGCTCCCTATCTTCCCAGAAAATGGCTCTCTTATGCCTGACAACATGCTTCCCATGTTTGTGAAACAGCTCCTTTCTCAGCCACAGGAAGGACAATGTGTAACCTGGCCCTCTTCTCCCTTCTTGGGCCACTCCTTGTGCTTTTAACCCTAAGTCCATGGTCACTCTTTTCTCTACTTTCTCCCTTTGTTGGTATTATATCTTCAGCAAAATGCCTTAGTACAAATGCCCTTCTCCAGCCTGGGGCCCTTGCATTGGAAATCCTAGCATTAGAACTGCATGCATAGGGAACATTTCCACTTGGATGTCACATCATTGCTTTAATCTGAACCTAAAAAGCCAGCCTGTACAGAAGTCAGAATAGAAGCAGACAGGGTACATTTTTCTGTCCCTGCTTCTTTACCTCATGAGTTGGGAAACTCTTAGCAAACCACTACTGAGCCTCAGTTTTCCCATCTATGAAACAAAATAATAATTTATAAGGGCTTGCTCAGCTGTAAAATTCTGTGATTTTTTAAAAAAATCAATCTCCTATAAAATGGTTCTTTGCTTTTTGCTAGAATATCATCATTTTTTTTTTCTTGCTCTCTAGACTTTGAACTTCAGATTCTCCCCATTCCTGTTTCCTCCAGCAAATCCTGTTTATTTCTTTGAAAGGCCCCTTGCATGTATTTGACTCAACATTCCAAATACACCATCTCATAGCTAGCCTCATCACACTAATACAGCTACTATAAGATTTTAAAGAGTTTCTCTTCTTAGTTAAATATATTCCTAGGTATTTTACTTTCTTTGTTGCTATTGTGAAGGGTATCGAGGCTTTGATTTGGTTCTCAGTTTGACTGTTGTTGGCATGTAGGAATGCCACTGATTTCTGTACATTGCTTTTGTAACTGGAGACTTTGCTGAATTTGTTTATCAGTTCCAGTAGTCTCACGGCAGAATCTTTGGAGTTTTCTAGATATAAGATCATATCATCAGCAAAGAGCAACAGTTTGACATCTTGTGCCCCCATTTGGATGTCCTTGATTTCCTTCTCTTGCCTGATTGCCATGGCCAGGACTTCTAGCACTAGGTTGAATAGAAGTGGTGATAGAGGGCAACCTTGTCTGGTTTCAGTTCTCAGTGGGAATGCTTTCAATTTTTCCCCATTCAGTATGATGTTGGTTGTGAGTTTGTCATATATGGCTTGTATCATTTTTAGGTAAGTCCCATCTATGCCTATTCTGTTAAACCTTCTTATCATAAAAGGGTGTTGAATTTTGTTGAATGCTTTTTCTGCATCTATTGAGAGGATCATATCGTCTTTGTTTTTGCACCTCTTGTATTATACTGGATAGAGCTGGAACCCATTCTACTAAATGAAGTATCACAAGAATGGAAAAACAAGCACCACTTGTACTCACCATCAAATTGGTGTTAACTGATCAACACTTAAGTGCACATATAGCAATAACATTCATCAGGTGTTGGGCAGATGGGAGGAGGGAGGAGGAGATAGGTATATACACACCTGATGGGTGCAGTGCACACCGTCTGGGAGATGGACACGCTTGAAGCTCTGACTCAGGTGGGGCAAAGGCGATATATGTAATCTAAACATTTATACCACCATAATATGCTGAAATAAACAAACAAAAGAAAATCCCACCAAAAAAAAGAGTTTCTCTGTCCCAGACACTTGTTTCTATTGCCCACTCTATTCATCGATGTGTATAAACTACTCTTTCTAAAACTTTGCTTTCCTCTATTGCTCAAAGCCTCCTAAAGTTGCCAGCCAGGTGAAGTTAAAATTTTGAAAAGACAAAGTAGGACAGACAGAAGATTACCAATAAACTCTGCTCCAGTAAAATTTCTAAGATAAATGAATAGTTCATTGAGCCCCTAAAATGCTTTGAACTCTGAGTTAGGCACTTCACAAACATTATCTCATTAAATTGCCATAACAACTCGGAGATGGTAGATTTTATCAGAGTTATGACAGATAATTACGATAATAACTAAATTTGTAGAGCTTGCAGACTGTTCTAGCGTATACCATACATTACAATTTTGTGGTGTCTGAGAAGCATTGTGCAGCCTGGAAGCAATATATGGGTTTTGTAAGAAAGTGTTGGGAATTTCTATGTTATCAGGTACTTGAGTATTATGTAGCTAATCCAAAGTCAAATATAAATGATCTATAGTTTTGGAGATTCTAAGTATGTTACAAGTACAATTATGGTTTTTTAAAATATAGAATCCTAGTTCAAAACCTTAACCCATTATGTCCCCATGGCTCCTTCTCAGAGAGGCCTTCACCACTCCATCTATGAAATTGCAACAACCCCACTCTGATCCCCCAGCGTGCTTTCTTTTTCTTCATAACAGTCTCATCAGATTACCTGCTACATCTTTATTTGAATGTAACCTCTAAGACTTTTGACTTCGTTTGGTTCATTTTTATGTCTAATTCTCAACACAGCCTAATCAGATAGGAACTATTACCTTTATACTATAGAGGGCTTAAGTGCAAAGGGCTTTAGCGACTTAAGCCTAGATTCTAACCCCAAACTGATAAACTAGGCCACAGATGCTCGTCCACTGGACCACACAACACTCTGACAAAATCAACACGCTCTGCTTCCCAGAATGCCAGCCAAGCCAGGTTCGTGACTGCAGCTGCACACACCTAGATAGGAAATCTAATACGTTGTCCTTCCAGGTAATTTGGTTCCCCTTTCTTTTCTCTATAGAATCAATTCCTGTCCATCTTATAGGGCTCCTGACCTTCCCCTGGGTGTGGATCATGTGCCTTATTCTGTCATAATACCCTACGCTGATTGTTCAGTGGTTTTACTAGTGCACATCTGAGCATGCTGGTAAGGTGGTAACTAATGCCTTGAGGGCTGAGCTCCCATGCCATGCTTGGTGTCCCCTCCCAGGCATGCCCTGAGTGTAGGAGATGCTTCAAGACAGATGGTCGGCCTGATCTGCAGTCAGCCAAGTAAGCAGGCTGATCTCATCAGCCACACTCACTGGTACCAAAGTCAAACCCCATCCCTTCAGTGTGAGCATTCAGCGAACGCATTTGGTGCCATTCAGCTTAAATGAGTTCTGATTCAATTTCACTTTGGCCTAGCTTTATGAAAATTTCCCTGAAGGGATTCTAAGACAGCACTTGAATAAACTGCAATATTTTGTTTGTAGTTGCGGAAATGAAGGTACATGAAAAAGGGCTCATTCTCCCAAATCTTCAATGAAAAGACACCAGGTTAGCAGAAGAAATCACCTCTGAGAACAAGCAGTCCCTGTCCCTCTTTAGCTCTACACACTGGTCTCCTCCAGTCCCTCCACACCCACAAACCATCCTTTTATGCCAGAGCCTCAAACAAGTAATCACCTCTGCTGCTCAGGCAGTGGGACTCTGTAAGGTGTCAACTTAGCTAGGCTGAATTAGGTTTCCCTGCGTCGCCTTCCCTGGGTGTTCCAAGTTGAAGGTGGGCCATAGGAGAGACTTTTGCTTGGGATTTAGAGGGCAGAAGTAAAGCATCCAACACTTCATAGTTCATGCCCATAGTTACCTTATTTTCTGTACCTACAGCTGCCCACCTTCCTCTGGACCCTCCTTCAGCTTCTTTGACTCATGGGCAGGCGTGTGTGTGTTTATCTCCACAATACACCATCAGGGTCAGAGGCAACAAACACTGCCACAGGTTTCGGTCTGCTCCCATGGGCTCTGGCTGGTCCTTGCTCCCCTTCCCTTTATGTCCCTCTTCTGAACTTCAAGTTCCAGTATCAAATGCCAAGACAGCAGCCTTTCACACACTGTTTAACCAGCTCGCATACCGCCTGGGGGTTCTGCCTCGCTCACTGAACCCTGGTGAAGTTGTCTTTGAGATTTCAGCTCCATTGCTGTTTGAAACTAGGTCAATTCCATCCTACCCTCCTCCCCATAGCAGCACATACCTCTCCTTTATGACACGTAACACGGTTGCAATTTTCCATTTATTTGTGGGATTATGTAAAGACCAACTGCCTCCTCCATCTGACCACAGCTCCTTGAGAACAAGGGCTGTGTCTACTTTACCCTTTGTTGTGGCCTTTCCACGTTGCATGCATCCACCTAATATTTGTAGACCATTCGAGCACTGAACAGATCTGTTCATGGCCTAGGTGGTCTGTCACTTTTTGAAAGAAAAGGGCAACGTGGCATAAGTAGAACAATGTGAGGGGAAGGTTCGTGATTCGAGTTTTACTCAGGTTTTCATTGCATGTGCCTATCACAGAGTAGGTACTTAATGCATTAAGTTCATTGAATGATTGAGCAAGTTGACACACCTAAAATCCATCACTGCCTATTTACAAAGCTCTGCTCTGGAGTCTTTGGGGCAGGAATGGCCCTGGCTTGGTGACTGGGGCAAACCATTTTACCTCGCCAAGTCTCCATTCCCTCATCTGAAAATGGTGACCAGAACTTCTTTCCAGGACTGCAAATATTGAGAGGTAGTGGATGTAGACTTACACTTATCACGTCTGATGAGGAGAGAATTGTTGTTCTAGCATTTGCCCAGATTCATAAGCAGGATTTAACAACCCCATTCTCATTTAACTCAATCCGATCTCTCGTACTCCTGCTACTCTTGATGGAAAACGCACCGGGCTTTCAACCATGTCAAAACGGAGCTGGCTGCCACGGTTATGCCTGTGTCAGCTTTTTCCATTATAAACTCCTATTTTCAGGATCTCAGTGTATGAGTGGAGATGCTGTGGTTTCATCATTTTTCTGTAATTGCTGTGAGCTACCACCTCCCTCCATGTGAAATTTCACATATTTTACTGGTCAGAACAACAACAAAGAAACCATATGTCATTGATCAGTGCTGTTGTATTTCATTTGAGAGCACATTTTAGAAATAAATTACAAAATAGTCCTGTAACAGGATATGGGTAAGAAAGACACGTTTAGAATCTACAAGCATGTTATCTCCCTCGCCTGCTCCCTCCCTCAGCTGACAGGACTAATGCAATTCACATTTTACAGGTGATTCCGGTGGATGCTAATTTCATCTATAATTCTTTTGGCAGAGTCCACGTTTGTGTTTAATTAACTAAATGACTTGAACCATCCAATTCTTGTTGCTATTAATGTATCACAATTAGAGCACACGGTAGCCATGGAAACCACTGGCTCCATCATAATTCCTAAAACAAGGGTGGCTTAGTTTTGAGCCCATCAGATTCCTGACTCTTCACAGCATACGTTACGGTTATTGCTAAATTCAGATTTGGTCACTTTGGAATGTGATGTGTAGCTCCTCATCTCAAACGAATGTCATTATAAGGAGTCTGCCATTCACTGATGTTTGCCAAGTTCCAATCATTCCCATATCCCTCATATTTATGTTCAATTAGGGAGAGATTGCAGTCCATAAAAATAGATATGAATTCACTGTGGGGGTGGGAAATACATGCCTTTTTCTACAGTATGAAAAGGAGAAGATAAAAATCTCTGTTGGGCTAAAACTGTGACAACCTCAAAGTCAATGATTCACCTCCTGCTCTAAGATGGGTTTTTCTCCTCACTCCCCTGTGGCAAGAATATTAGTTTCAGTAATTTCCCCACCAGGGTCTGCTCCACTGCTGGAAAGAAAAGAGAGAAACACTATTGAAATTCTGGCCAAGGCTGCTCTAATATAACAAGCAAGAAGATGGAGTCTGGTGTTCCCAAACAAGAGCTGCTAAATGGTAGTTTACAATTTGGGCCATTTTAAAGCAATTTCTGTACTCTATAACTGGATATAAAAATGAAGAGAAAGGTAACATGTACCATTTCTCCACCAGCATATAAAAGTCATTTTGGAAATAAAGCCACATACGTATATTTATACGCACCACATATATAATATTGGTGCTGGGCCCAAGTGCCTGCTGGTACTTTGCTGCCTGGTATGCTGCAAATATAAATTAAGTCTGATGCAAATATAAAATGAGTACTGCCATTCTTCTTGTTTCCTATAGCTTCTTTTCTTAAAATAAACTGTGGCTTTAAGTCAATAATTCACTGAAGCAGTCACTTAATATTTAATCTTTCTAAAATCTTAAAACATCACCCTCTTTCCCAACATGACTGGTATTTAGCTGAGCACATGGATAAAATATTTTACTTGCCAGATAAAATACTGGACACCCATTAAATTCTACAGAAACAACAAATACGTTTTTCAGTATAAGTATGCCCCAAATAGTACATATTTTATACCAAAAGTTATTCATATTTTATCTAAAAGTAAAATTTAACTGGGCATCCTGTATTTTTATTCGCTAAATCTGGCAACTCTAGAAGCAAAATTTTTGTGCAGATAATGTTACTTTCCGTCCTGAAACACTGGTCATGGGTGATCAAGGTCTCTCTCCTCCTCTTCTTCATAGTAGTGGTGAATCCTCAGCTCCCCCCGAGAGGCGAGGCAAGTGAGGGGGGTGGGCAGTGAGACTTGGGGAAAGCATTCTCCCTAGGGAGCATCTGATAAAAAGTTGAGATTTTAATATCTACCTTGAGTAGGCACTCCACACTGAGGCCACCCATAAGTAGGTACATGTTGCATAGACAGACTTGCTGCCTTCAAAATAAATCTCTCGATAACTCCATGTCTACTGCTGTTGCTCAGAAGACATAAAGAAAACAAGGCAGTTGATGATGATCCTTGCAGGACTGACCTCTCTACAGCTTTTGAAGTCACCTCTAAAGTTTGTATTTTGTTCCAAAAATGAACTGACTCGATAAAGTCATGCTGTTTAGTAAATATGTCTTGGATGTCTTGGTCTTGGCTCTGTCTTCTGAGACCAGGCAGATCTTTCCATACAAAGGCCAATGTTTTCCTGAAATCTAAGCATTTCTTCCTGACTTGTAAGTGCACACAAGCTGACTCACAACCATCACACTGTCCGGTTTAGACTTTTATTGACACCTGACATTTGAGAAATATCCCAATTCCTCACTTTCATTAGTTAAGGCCAATTTAGTCTTCACATTATGTTGATAACCTAAATTGTTGGCAGGCGCTGTGTCACCATTGGAGAGGAGAAATTTGTCTTTAAATTACACTTAATTACCTTCATTAAGTATTACAGCATTCCGTGACACATATTTGCCAAGTGGGCCGACTAAAATAAGCCCGGTGCATCTCATTTCCTGAACATCCCAGGGTTCTTTCCGCCTCTGTCCTGTCTATCCTTGTTCTCTGCAGCATGTTGGTCAAAGAAAAAACTACCCACGCACTCTCTGGGGGAAAATATGACCATTTTCTGAAAATAAATCCTTTTTTAAGATGATAAACCTTTGATGATATAAGACTTTTATAAAGTAACACTCACTACAGATTCGCATTCTCCTAACAGACTAAAAGTCAGCAATTTCTACTTGCAGATCAGTGCCCAAGGTCAAGAGCATTGGATTTTCGCATGGCGTTTCTGCATTATCGGCAGGGAGCAGCTGTTGACAGGTCCAGCCCACTGTAACTGGCACCCTTTAAGGTGTGTTCTCCTAAATAAGCCAGCTGATCAAGCCCTTGTTTGACAGCTCCTGGGAAAGAGATGTGGCTTTGAGTTGGCTAGTCATGCCAGGGATTCTAGGTTACAGTCAAAATAGACTTTTCAAGAGAATATTCATCCAGACTCAATTTAATAGAGTCTGCTCTTACTGAATTTGTGATGATTGGGTTATTTAAAGTCACAATTGGCAATAGAAAGTAAACTGCCATTAACTAAACAAACAAACAAGTAACCAAGTTATACTAATCCTCTCTGAATACATTTCCTAAATGTTTGTTTTGGCATTTAAGCTCATAATCTTGAGTACTAGAAATATTTTTGGCTGGCTAGACCCAGTATTTTCCTTTCAACAAACCCTTCAATGGTGGTGACTGTATGCCATGCAAATTCCAAAGGTGAAAGTGCTTTAAATCAAAACCACAGTGAGATATCGCTTATCTCCAGTGAGAATGGCCTTTATCAAAAAGTCCCAAAACAATAAATCTTGCTTTGTTGTGGAGAGATAGGAACATTCATGCACTGCAGGTGGGACTGCAAACTAGTGCAACCTCTGTTGAAAGCAATATGGAGATACCTTAAAGAGATACAAGCAAAACTACCATATGATCCAACAATCCCATTACTGGGCATCTACCCAAAAGAACAAAAGTCACTCTATAAAAAAGACACCTATACTCGAATGTTCATAGCAGCACAATTCACAATTGCAAAGATATGGAAACCCAAGTGCCCATAAATACATGAGTGGATTAATAAAATGTGGTATATGTATACCATGGAGTACTATTCAGCTTTAAGAAACAATGTTGATATAACACCTCTTGTATACTCCTGGATAGAGCTGGAACACATTCTACTAAGTGAAGTATCCCAAGAATGGAAAAATAAGCACCACATGTACTCACCAGCAAATTGGTTCCACTGATTAATACCTAAGTGCACATATAAGAATAACATTTATTGGGTGTCAGGCAGGTGGGAGGGGGGAGGAGGGGATGGGTATGTGCACACATAATGAGTGCAATACGCACCATCTAGGGGATGGACATGCTTGAAGCTCTGACTTGGGAGGGGGCAAGGGCAATGTACGTAACCTAAACATCTGTACCCCCATAATATGCTGAAATAAAAAAATAAAAGAAAAAAAATATCAACTCATTTAATGATCATGCCAACCCCACCTACCATTATTTCTCCATCTTACAAATGAAGAAACTGAGGCCAGAAAGATGAAGTAATTTGCTCAAAATTACCCCCAGCTCCTACATGCAGAGGGCAATTTTATTTCTTGGGCTTCAAATAAAATAAAAGAAAAAAATCAAAGTAATTATTTCAGCCAACAGTTATTAAACACTTGTTTGCCTGCCTCTGAGCTAAGCATTATCCATTCTTATCTTCAAGGATTCTGTGCTATGGGTATTTCTAACCTCCCTGCTTTCTAACTTTCTATATGAAAACTCTAAGGCACGAGAGGGTTTAAAAGATTTTCCCAGGGTCAAGGTCTAAGTTTGCTTCGAGGCACAAAAATCCAGGACCAGGACTCTTAGCTGCAACATTTGGAGCCCTTCCCTCCACATTGTTCTGAGCTATTTATTGCTGAATTGAACTGGTATTGACTTACTTAAAAACAAGTTCTTACTCTTTAATAATGGTCAACATTTGGAATAGTCATAGAGATGTCCCCAAGTCCCCTCCAAACTCTTGCCTATCTCTGGTGAAATATTAAGTGTCTTGCTGCTTTTAATATCATTTTGTCCACAGGATTTATCAGTCCTGTCCACTTTGTTTTAGAGCTGTTTTCTGTTTCATTTATTTCCTGTCCTTAGTGTATTTTGTTTGCCTTACTTGCAGGAATTCTTTATATTTTGTTTCTTATGTTTGCTAATAATATTTGGTTCATTCTGTCAATCTTCTGCCTTATGGTTCCTGCATTATTGTTTTTCTTAGAAAGTTCTTCTCATTCCGATATTTTTCAACTTTATTTTATATTTATGAGTTTCTTCTCTTTAATTTGAGCTGTTTTATCTAGTTAAAATTTCCTTTTTGTGTAAGACATGAAGTATGGGTTGAATTTTTTTTTTCCCATTCCATAATGGCTATCCAATTTGCCCTACATTATACATTAAGCAAAAACCTTAACTTCATGATTTGCAATGGCACTTTTATTATAAACCAAACTTTCCCATATATTAATACATGAATCTGTTTCTGTGTCTTGTATTCTTTTCTACCAAGCTATTTATCCATCCTTACGCCAACACAACAGCATTTTAATCATGCTAGCTTTGATGCATCTTGCCATGTAATATGGTAAGTCACTAGTACTATTTTTCCAAACTTGTCTGTTTGTTTGTTTGTTTGTTTAAGAGACAGGGTCTCGCTCTGTCACCCAGGCTGGAGTGCAGTGGCGCAATCATAGCTCACTGCAGCTTCAGACTCCTGGGCTCAAGTGATTCTACTGCCTCAGCCCCCCAGAATGCTGGGACTCCCGACATGCAGGTCCCACCGTACCCAGCTAACTTTTCTATTTTATGTAGAGACAGGGTCTTGCTATGTTGCCCAGGTTGTTCTCAAACTCCTGGCCTTTATGGATCCTCCTGTCTTGACCTCCCAGAGTTCTCGGATTACAGGCATGAGCCACTGTGCCTTTATTATCCATTTTCTTCAAGATTAATTTTAGAGTCAGCTTATCTAATTCCATTACAATTCTTGCAAGAATTACATTGACTCTATATATTAATTTGGAACCAAATCATCATCTTTTCATCAGGAAAGTATATCTGTCAATTCATCAAGAATTTTCTTCCTGAAATTTTTTAGGTTTCTTTTCCTGAAGTCATTAATTCTGGCAATAAAATTGAAGTAAAAAGGCAAGGCTCTAAATTAATCAGTGCTTTTAAATTAGTCAATAATTTTAGGAGTTCCCATTTTTATGATCAAAAGATTTTTGAGGCCTTTTTATATGTCTTACCTACTCCTAAAAAAGTTTATTATGATGTAAATACAAAGGAGAAACCGCCTATACGCACTTGATAAGGAAAGCAAAAATACAGAAAATAATGCTTGATTCAGTAGTGAGTGAACGAATGAACACTAGATTGTTGTAGCAGCAAAGCTCAGTGTGGCTGGAGTCATGAAGGATAGCTGCATAGACAGAGGATGGAGAAATTATCTGGGTCCTAATAAACCTGTGGAAAGTTTTAAGCAGTGAGTGAAATTGTCTAAGCATTAGCTGGACCAGATGCAACATGTATTCTGGGTTAGCATCCTGATATTTATAGTTGCAAGAAAGACAGTCTGTGTTAGGTATAACAAACACACGAAACATAGATTTATGTACTCAAAAATATTCTAAGCTGTGAAGAAAAATTGTTTAGAAGAGGGTACATTTAGTGTTCAAAGGGCTGTAGGGTTTTCATCTAAGAAGCTTCGAAAATGTTTGTGAAATGTTGCCAGCAGTAAAGTCTATTAGCATAAGACATTGTATTTTCCACTTATAAAGGAAACATTTTATTTGATCTTTGAATAAAGTAATATCTAAATAGAGCATCATTAAAAATTGCATTTCAGGACACTGCTCATAGCATACTACCTACTTCAGATCAACCTTTCTGCTGAGGACAATGCTTCAAGGCACCGAAGAGTTAACAAGGTAGAGAAGTATCACAGTGAAAAAAACCAAAGTCAAAAGAAAAAGAAAATCAGAGAGAAATAAATTTGATCTTTTGGGCAGTCTCTTCCCTATCCCTTTTATTTTGTTTTTCCCTAAGAGTCATTTGCTTATTCTGGAAAACATTGTATAATTCAGGCCTTGGTTTGAAACCTCAAAGGGCCATAAGCTATGAATAGGTACTAGATAGAAATACATCCTCATAAAGACCAGCCTTGCTTAGAAGCAAAAGTCAATCTTATCTAGAGAAAATATTATTATCAACTATCTCAAGTTATCTCTATAATTTATTTTATATAGTATTCAGCAGTTATCAATTGTTACATGTTCAAGGTAATGTAATTGCAAAAAGTGGCAAAAAATCCAGAATTTAGTGTATAGGTTTAATGGCAGATTAGAACAGAGTGCAAGAGGAAATGGATGAACTATAAGATTGAACAGAAATAAATGACCAAAAAGAGAAATGTATGGAAATATAATAGATAACGTAAAATATTCTAATTTACCTGAACTTAGAGTCCCAGTATAAGTTGAAAGTGGGAATTGAGAAGTAATATTTAAATAGGTAATGGCTGAGAATTTTCACAGCTGATGAAAGACAGTGACACAAGATTTAAAAAGTGTTACAAACCCTAACACAGGATGGATACACACACATACATGCATATACACATGTGTATACGTGTATACAGACATATAAATACACACATGCATACACATGTACACATACATACACATATATCCATACAAAAAGCTGATGAAAGACAAAGAGGAAATCTTGAAAATAGGTAAAGAAAAAAACAGGCATATTACTTTCAAAGGAGAAAAACTCTGACTTCTCAACAAAAATACTGTGGTCAAAGACCCCAAGATGCCATCTTTAAAATGCAACTACTAGATTTCCAAACAAATGCTGCCCAAAGGGTACGGCACAAACACAATGAAGACTAAGTGCAGATTACAGTTCAGAGATTCAAGAAGAAATGAAAGGTCAGAAAGAATAACTAGGTAAGTAGATATAATGAATCCTAAATCCATTACACAATAATTCTGACTTTTGGGGGTTAAAATGCATGTCACAGTGGCATATAAATAAGGAAGGAGTTCATAAAATTACTGTTCCAAAACACTAGCATTATCAGAAAATTGATGAAAGTAATAATTTTTAATTAGAATTCCAGAATGCCTGTAATTTTAATTGTTGGAGTAACTAAAAATATGTATAACAGGTTAAAGTGGAAGAGGGAAATGAACAAATCATATATTTGTTTAATGTTTCTTATCTTTCCTTTAGATTAATCAAGAATGACAAAGGCAAAATAAACTCAAAGCAATGTATTAAATTTACCAGATTAGGTTATAAAATAAAACCCAACTACATGCTTTAAGGGTAAGGACATAGCAGGTTGAAAGGGGAAGGACAGAAAAAGATAATCCTCTTGTACTTGACCATCTACATTAAATCCATTTGAGGAAGGGGCCAAATTGGGTTCTGGGTTCTTACTACAACTAGATTCTTCAGTTCCTGTCATTACTCCAAACCTGCTGAGGTTTGGGGGTGCAAGGCAGACTTCTGGGGTGCTAGTAATCTTCTGATTATTGACCTGGGTGCTGCTTATCAGGATGTTTGCATCCTTTCAAAATTCATTTAGTGTCTGTATGGTTTGGGTGTTTTAATCAACTAGTTAACTTTTTAATTAAGATTCTTCCCACAGGCCGGGCATGGTGGCTCACACTTGTAATCCCGGCACTCTGGGAGGCCGAGGAGGGTGGATTGTTTGAGCTCAGGAGTTCCACACCAGGCTGAGCAAGAGCAAGACCCCATCTCTACTAAAAAAAAATAGAAAGAAATTAGCTGGACAACTATAAATATAGAAAAAATTAGCCGGGCATGGTGGTGCATACCTGTAGTCCCAGCTACTTGGGAGGTTGAGGCAGGAGGATCGCTTGAGCCCAGGAGTTAGAGGTTGCTGTGAGCTGGGCTGACGCCACTGCACTCTAGCCCCGGCAACAGAGTGAGATTCTGTCTCAAAAAAAAAAAAAAAGATTCTTCCCACAAATTAAACAGCATTATCAAAACTTCTAGTATAAAGATAAGTTTTCATAGAGTTTCTCTGTTCCAGGACTTAAAAGATACAGTATGCGTTATCATTCAAAATATCAAAACCTGAGGGGCTTGATGTCAGAAATTGGGACTTAATATCATCATCTTCTGGAATAGTTTAGAAATTGCTATCACAAGATGCTTAACTGAAAGGGGCCGCAGAGAGGAAACTGAGTCCCATGTCATCTAACTTTCCCAGGCATGGGTCCTATGTATTTGGGAGAATGCTGAGAGATATTTGCCCTTGTTGTTGAGGCAAAATGTAAACAGTCTGCAACTTCTAGGGGAAAACACCTGTTTGTATATTGGGAAGATGTGGACATTTTTTTCCACACTTCTCTGCCCTGGGAGAAGTGGTGCCTTATGTTTATTTTCTGAGTGTCAGGGATGAATAATGCCACATATTTAGAGTGTTCATCAAAAGCCCAGCCACCATCTGGGCTAAAATCTAGCTGCCTTTACAAATGTTTTGTCAGCTATAATTGAATCTTGTTGAAATATGCATGACATATGTATATTATGGTTGGAATTTTGAATGCATAGACTAAATCTTATCTAGCACTTTGAGGACAGCAATGGAGAAAAATCTTTTATTGATAAAATAAACCAAACACTTTTACTATGTATACCTTTACTATCTAAGTAAAACCTCATGAACCCGGTGGCCACTAATTCCAAATTCATGTCCATTCAGACCAGGTAAAATGGGCAGAATTTAACTTGGCTCGTGGAAAGTGTTTCCTAAGCAAACCCAAAGGGTAAATACATTGGGAGATCGTTTTTAATGTCTTTACATCACATAAATATGTTAAAAAAAGATTTTGAAACACAAATTATATATTCATGTTGCTGATAATTATATGTTCATATTATCAGTTCATTAAAGCAGCTCATTAGTTTACTCTGGAAGAGTAATTGGTTCAAGTTACTATGAATAGTTAAAAGAAATTAAATACTGCTTGCTTAAAGATAAGCAATGGATCTTTCACTGAATCTAATTGGTCCACCCCACAAACTAATTCAAATTCATGCAGTTTTACTGAAGCTGTCTTTAAGAATTCTTCCTTGGTGCCCAAGTAAATTACTTTCTCTCCTCTAAATCTAAGTCTTCCCTCATATGAACGAGTCTGAATGGCCATTTCCCAAGTCTTCACTAGTTATCCTTCCAAAGTCCCTTTTACTCTTCATCCTAATTCTTCCCTTGGATGCCACATGGAGAAGTCTGAGCCTCCACGTCAGTGCAGTGCATATATGAATACAGTTATTATGTCTCTTTGGCTGTCTTATCTTCTCTAAGTTAAATATATCCCATTTTCTCCCTGAGTTAGAGCTTCATGTTTCCCCATCCTCTTGAACTTGGCCACTCACTCTAAATCCAGACCTACGCTCATTCCAATAGTTCCCAGGGGTTTCAGCCCAGAGTTCCCTCCTTAAAGGCAGGGACTCATTTTACTTCTGCACATCATAGGTCAGGGCTTGGCATATAAAAATGCATATTCTCCAATGGTTTTAAGCACTTTATATTATCTCAATTTAATTCTGAAAACAAACTCAAGGAAGTAGCTACCATTGTTGTGATACCCACCTTACAGATGAAGAAATTGAGATGCAGAATAGTTTAAGAAGCCTGACTAAGGGCATACAACCCAAGAGTGGTGAGCTAGTATAGAAGTCCTTACAATTTGGCTCTGGCATCCATGCCCCTAACTGCTAGGCTATGCTCTAACCATCCTACCATGCTGTTATTATTAATACCATGACTACGGAATTATCACCCAAGACTTTCAGAAGGGCATGGGAAAAGCATATAGAAAAACCACACAGAGGAGTCTGAGAGGTCAAAAAACTTCAAGGTAATAAAAGTTAGAATTAAAATTCTATTAACTTCTAGTTCAAAGTTCTTCCTGTAATATTCTTCATGAGAATTGTGAAGTTTTACAAATTTGTTCACAGTTGTTTATTTTATGATTTTGGTATTATCATACCATGAATTATCTCCAATGTTCCACTTCTCTAGACTTCTCTTTGCAAGACAGAGCTGTGCATTTCTACCTTTAACGGGCATATGCAGATCATCTGGGGATCTTGCCAGTATGCAGATTCTGATTCAGTAGGTCTAGATGTAGCCACAGACTCTGCAATGCTCCCAGATGATGCTGATCCTTTGAGTCCATGGGTCAAATCTAATGAGTAAGGACACAGCTATTCTAATTCTCTGGGGTCCAGTTTCCATTTCCAGTCATTGGGAGGCTTGACTTCAGCAAAGGCCCCTTTCAGCTCTATTAAGTCCATGATAATTTCACTTGTTTCTCTCTGGTCTCTCTCTCCTAATTTCTTTATCTTCTTGGCTGACTTCCCAGGTAGATAGGCGTGATTACAATAGATGTGTTAGGCTGGAGAAAGGCCTTCCAAACACCTGTCTGCCAATCCCACCTCTGCCGCTCTGTAACTCCTCCTCCCTGAGGCTCAGTTTTCTTATGTGCAAAATGCAAATAACCCGTTGACCACCCAAAGAGGTGTAAAGGATGCTTCAAGATACTGTTCACGCTTGGGGCCAGTGTAGACAATCAGTAGATACTAGTTTCTATACCCTCTCCTCCACCACCACTCTCAAATAAGTTACAGGAGCAATCATATCACTTGCCTTCTCAGAAATTGCCTAGATGTTATTAGTGTTTTCATAAAGTCCAACATACTTGTTAATATTACTGGGAGTATGCGGAGTCCTCTTTCACTGTAATACTCAGAACCAAGATGTTTCTCCTTAATCTTTAAGTCAGCAGTAAGGGATCAGAGTATGCACAGCCACATAAAGAGGGGGTGGACCACACACAGAAGACTGAGGCCAAAAAAGGCTTATTGGGCCAAAATACCTAAAGGAAGAATGTAGTCATCAGAGAGGATTTGGTTTGCCAGGGAATCTTAAAGCACCATTTAAGAACCAGGTGCTGATCTGTCTGGCTCTCCCAGCAAGAGCATCCTGGCTCAGGAATGAGAGTCACTAGGTTAACTCACCTGAAGCCCTTAACCATTCATCCCTTTGACGCCTCACGATCATTTTTCTGACCATCGGAAAGAGAACATACTGATTACTCTGAAATGGATATGCTGGTTCCGTGGACAGTTGTGTTTCACATTGCATATGAAAGCTCTGCTATTTCAGTTTGTATGTATCAGTCTTACGAGTTTGGATAATGCAAGTGGACCTATCACAAAGGTGGCAATTGAATCAGGGGGTCACAGGGTTTACATAAGCACACGCAATTTCATCCTCACACGAGTCCTATGGAGCTGACAAAGCAAGATACTGTGATCTACGGTGTCCTGGGGGGCAAGGGATGTGGAAGACGGAGAGCCGTGCTCCATAGTTCAGCCATGGAGGGCTTCTCTGAGGAGATGCCCTTTGTGCTCAGACTAGAAATATGGGAAGTGCCAGCAAAAGAGCATTCTGTATTGAGTAGGGGGTTGTTCAGAGGTAGCTAAAGTATTAATACAATAGGGAATGAACATCATGTGTCCCAAGAATAGAAAGAGAAAGCTTGGGAAGAAGGGGTATGTGTGACAGCACACTGGGTGAGCTTGCTTAGAAGAGAGAGAAGGATCAACTCATGTGGGGCCTTGCAGCCTTTAAAATTCTAGACTTCAGTACAGAGCAGTGGGAGCAACAAGAAGCCACTGGAAAGTTTTAATTAGGTAAAACCATAATCCTTTAGATTAAAAAAAACTCACTTTTTTTTGTGGGGAAGAGAGCATGAAACTGAGGATGGAAATGGAGATGGTCACAGTGGTGAGGAAGGGTGGAGGTCTGGACCTGGGTGGCAGCAATGGAGACAGGGAGAGCAGAGCGATGGATGACAGAGATACTTGGGAGGAGGAACTTGATCAGAGGCCATTTCTTCTTCCATAAAGGGTCTTCTGCACCCCATGCTTCCTCCCTAAATTCCTTGTTTCTTTCTCACCCCGCATAACTCATTCCTCTATGTATCATAGCTCACTATTCTCCCTTTCTCACTTCTCTGCCAAATTATAGGTCTCTTGATACAATAAGACAGTAGTTTCATAGTGATTATTAGCACTCACTATTGGCCAGGCACTGTTCCAAGGAATTTAAGTGCATTGATTTATTTAATCCCTTAAAACAATATAGTAAGATAAGTACTATCACCGTCTCCACTTAGTAGATGAGGAATATGAGGCTCAACAAACTTAAGTAATGTATATAAGGTTTGGGATACTTGTATGCATCTGTAGAATTAAATTGGGTATGATCCATGAGGTAATGCACAAGTTCTTTCTATACATTCTCTAAGACTGATTTTCATACAAATGCTACCTAAATATTTGAGGACAGACAGTACTCCATGGGCTCAGCCATGTCTAGGGAACCAGAAATTATTATTATACATTAAATATTTTTTATTGTTATTTGTTTTGGTTTTTCAGTTGGTCAGCCCAGAATGGCCCAAGTAAAGTTTCTGCTAACAATATCCTGTTGGTTATAATCATTCACATCAATATATAGTGTGATGGCTACGAGGGAAATCGAAAAACAAAAACAAACATCTTTCACCTCTAAGAACATGTGGCCTTGGGGATTATTGGGAGGCTGTGAAAGACTAAAATTTAGATTTTTATAGGAACAACACAATAAGCCGGAGGTAATGACCTGAATCATGAAAATAAGAAGCCCAAATCCCAAGATGCTTCTTTTGGATACACCTTGTACCTAACCCATTTTGCCACCTTTGCAATAGCTGACTTATTTCCTGGTGTACTTCTTTTTGTTAGGTGATTTATCCACCGAAAACTAAAAATTCCTTACAAATACATAGCAGGTCCTTTAATTCTAAGATATGATTTCATGACGATAGCCACATATTTTAATAGAAATGAGAACATAAATGAAAATGCCTTACGACATGCGGAGATTAAAAAATACTATCTGGTTGTTTCATTTGCAGGGTAATTACTTTGTTTAACTAGACTAAAGTCAGTGTCAGCAGGGCTGTTGGCAGTGCCTGGTAATGGGCCGTCATGTCAATTGGTGTTGGGGGCTCCAAATTACTTTGAAAAGCATTTCTACTGTGGCTAATCCTTTATTCAATAGATAAGTCATGAGTGGCTTTGCACATTTTTAAAGAAATGATTCCCAGAAATAACTGCCACCATTAGGGATTAAACTCCCACACTATTTTAGAATTAAAATTCAAGCAACTTTTAGTCCAAGTCAGTTAACCAAGAATTCTTCCACCCGCTTTATCTTTGATAAGATAGACACTCAGTAATACTTGCTGAATGACTACCCCTCTTTCCAAAATTGAAAAAAAAAAAGGTAAAACATAAACATGAAGCATAGGAAGACAATAATTGTGTTTATTTAACTTAAGTGAAACTACATCAACCAAGAACCAGCATTAAAGGACTGGGAATCTGTTTGGCATAAATACCCAGATAGAAATGGGATAACTATATCCAGAACTTAATTCCTTCCTGGTATCGCTTGTTTATTTTTCCTTCTTGATGAGACAGGTTCTCAAAGTCAGTTTCCAAGTTGGCTGGTTTCACTTTAAATTCCCCACTACCAACCCCAAGTGGGCTCCTGATGTTACTCTACAATCATATTACACTTCTGGCCCTGATGCTCTCATTCTTTAGATGATGATTTTTTCATATGTTGTCTGCTCTTCTCAAAAGCCCAATGCCTCCTTCCCTGGCCTTCATACTCATTTGAAGGTTTTGCTTTACATTGCACAGAACAGAAACTATTAGGAAGATATTTCTGCCAGTGCCCAACACCACATTTACCCACCTCCCCACACCTGTGCCTATGTCCTCCACGTTTCTTCCTGGTAATGGGGTGAATTGTCCCAGCTCAGTGCACTCAACTGCTCCACACGTGTGGTCCAAGCTCCTCTGCTCTTCCCTACTCAAGAATGCGGTTCCAGCAATCCCCATGCCCACCCTGCATCATCAATTTCTACCTCTCTGCTCCATCATCCCCATCTGCATACTGATACGCTGCTTTTTCTCCCGGCATTACATTTCCTTTACAGACCCACTTTCTTCATCTAAAATGTCATCGCCCTGCTTCTCTGCACTTTTGAGTATCTAGATCATTTCTAACTAAGAACAGGGAACTACTGCAGTGCTTTTGCTTCTTATTTAGAGGCTCTGTCTTCTGTCCATGTAAATGAAGGTGTTCATTCTTGCCACTTTGAGAGCCTTATGAGGGAGGTGGAAGGTGGTAGAAAGTGAAGTGTGCTTGTGAGCTCCGTGAGTCTGCTGAAATATTGGTGTGTCACGGGCGGTCCTCAGTCATTACCCAGGAGTTTTATCTGTGCAGTCGTGGCTATTTACTCCGGTTAAAAGATATAATTAATACAAGTGGTTGAGCTTATACTTAGGAACAATAGTTTCAGAAAAATAAGACTATGTATATACTTCTATGTTTTTTTTCCAGGAAAAGGAGTAGTTTTTTCCTAAGGCAATGGTAATCAGTTCTGCAGTCTTTGTTTTGTTTTGGTCTTTATATTCTTTAAACACTTTACATTCTTCACATACCTTATACTCTGGTACTTTTAAAGCTTATTGAAGGCTCCAAAGAGGTTTTATTTCTAGGTTGTATCTATCAGTACTTACCATGTTGGAAATTGAAACTGAGCTCTTATTACAATTCTTATA
>NW_012151952.1:1485005-1486739 GCF_000956105.1 Propithecus coquereli | reverse complement strand
TGAGGTTATTTGAGTCTTTTTTCTTCTATTTCTGGTTAATCTAGCTACTCTTCTATTGATTTTGTTAATCTTCTCAAAGAACCAACTTTTTGTTTCGTTGATCCTTTGTATTGTGTTTTTATTTTCTATTTCATTTAGTTCTGCTCTAACCTTTGTTGTTTCTTTTCTTCTGATGGCTTTGGGTTTGGTTTGCTGTTCCTTTTCTCATTCCTTGAGATATGACCTTAGGTTGTTATTGTAATTTTTCTGTCTCTTTAATGTAGGCATTTAAGGCCAAAAACTTTCCCATTAGGACTACTTTTGCAGTATCCCATAGATTTTGAAAGCTTGAGTCCCCTCTGTCACTCAGTTTGAAGAATCTTTTTATTTCCATCTTAATTTTGTCATTGACCAAGAACTGTTCAGCAACTGATTGTTTAATTTCCATGACTTTGTGTGGATTTGAGAGTTTCTCCTGGAATTGATTTCTAGTTTTATTCCACTGTGGTCTGAGAAGATATAATACATAGTATGATTTAGATTTTTCTAAATTTGCTGAGACTTGTTTTGTGGCCTAAGATGCAATGAATCTTGGAAGATATCCTAGGTGCTGATGAGAAGAATGTATATTCTGTAGTTTTTGAGTAGAGTGTTCTATAAATGTATGTTAGTTCCATTTGTTCTGGAGTCCCATTTAAGTCCAGTATTTCTTTGTTGATTTTCTGCTTTGATGATCTGTCCAGTTTTGTCAGTAGGGTGTTGAAGTCCCTGGCAGTTATGATGCTACTCTTTATTTCTTTGCTTAAATCTAGTAGAATTTGTTTAATGAATCTGAGAGTTCCTGTGTTAGGTGCATATATATTTAGGATTGTTATGCCTTCTTGCTGAATTGCTCCCTTTATCATTATATAATGACCATATTTGTCTTTTTTTTAACCATTGTTGATTTAAAGTCTGTTTTATCTGATATGAGAATGGCTATACCTGCTCGCTTTCGATTTCCATTTGCATGGAATATGGAATTTGTAACTTGAGTCTGTGCGAGTCCTTTTGAGTTAGATGGATTTCTTTGAGATAGCATGTACTTGAGTTGAGATTTTTCATCCATTCAGCCAGTCTGTGTCTTTTAATTAGAGCATTAAGACTGCTAACATTTAGTATTAGTATTGGTGTGTAGGATACTGTTCTGTTCATCATGTTGAATGATACCTTCTTGTTATGTTTTCCCTATTGTGCTACTGCTTTATAACTTTGGGGTGTTTTTACACAGATGGATATCTACTGTTCTACTCCATATATAGTGCACTTTTGAGCTATTCCTGTAGGGTAAGTCTAGTAGTAACAAATTCTCTTAGTATTTACTTGTCTGGAATAGTTTTTATTTCTTCATCATTTATGAAGCTTAGTTTTGCAGGATACAGAATTCTTGTCTGGCAGTTGTTCCATATAAGAAGATTACAATTGGAGCCCCAATCCCTTCTGGCTTGTATGGACTCTGCTGAGAATTCTGCTGTTATTCTGATGGATTTTCCTTTTTAAGTTAGTTTTTGCTCTCATCTTGTAGCTTGTATAATTTTCTTCTTCATTTTGACCTTGGCTAGGTTGATGTCTTTTTGTCTTTAAGATGTTCTATTTATTATGAATCTTTGCAGTGTTCAGTGATCATCTTGTATCTGGTTATCTGAATCTCTTGTGGAACCAGGGAAGTTTTCCTCAATAATTTCCTTAAATAGGTTTTCCATGCTTTTTGCTTTT
>NW_012151952.1:1483823-1484955 GCF_000956105.1 Propithecus coquereli | reverse complement strand
GTTTACTCTGTTGATTATTTCCTTTGTTGTGAAGAACCTTTTTAATTTAATTAAGTCCCATGTATTTATGTTTGTGGTTGCTGTATTTGCCTATGGGGTCTTAGTCATAAATTCTTTGCTTAGGCCAACAATTAGAATAGTTTTTCCTACATTGTCTTCCAGAACTTTTATGGTTTCATGCACTACATTTAAGTCTGTAATCCATCTTGAATTAATTTTTATATATGGTGAGAGATAGGGGTCCTCTCATTCTTCTGCATGTGACTATCCAATTTTAACAGCACCATTTATTAAATAGGTTTCCATTCCTCAGTGTATATTTTTGTGTGCTTTGTCAAAGATCAGTTGGTTGTAGCTATATGGTCTTATTTCTGGGTTCTCTATTGTGTTCTAGTGATCTATGTCTCTACTTTTATACCAGTACCATGATGTTTTTGTTACTATAGCCTTGTAGTATAAGATGAAGTCTGCTAATGTGATGCTTCCGTATTTGTTCTTTTTTCTTAGTATTGCTTTGTCTATTCAGGCTCTCTTTTTGTTCCCAATGAAGCTTAGGATTATTTTTTCTAGATCTGTGAAATAAGATGTTGGTATTTTGATGGGAATTGCATTGAATCTTTAAATCATTTTGGGCAGTTTGGCATTTTAACAATGCTGTTTCTACCAGTCTGTAAGTATGGGATGTTTTTCCATTTGTTTGTGTCATCTATGATTTCTTTCATCAGTATCTTGTAGTTCTTCTTGTAGAGATCTTTCACCACCTTGGTTAAGTGTATTCGTAAGTATTTTATTTTCTTTGTACCTATTGTAAATGGTATTTAGAACTTCATTTGACTCTCATCTGGACTGTTATCAGTATATAGAAATGCTACTGATTTCTATACATTGGTTTTGCAACCTGTGACTTTGCTGAATTTATTTATCAATTCTAGTAGTCTTTTACAGGAGGAATCTTTAGAGTTTTCTAGATACAAGATCATATCATCAGCAAAAATGGATAGTTTCATCTTTTCTTATGGATTTGGACATCCTTTATTTCTTTCTCTTGTCTGGTTGCTCTGGCTAGGACTTCCAGTTCTATGTTGAATAGAACTGGTGACAATGTGCACCATTGTCTTGTTCCAGTTTTTAG
>NW_012151952.1:1472617-1473838 GCF_000956105.1 Propithecus coquereli | reverse complement strand
GATACTTTGGGGGTATCTAACTAGCTTATTTTTTCATGTTGGTATAGTTCTTTTGCTATTTTCTTCTCATCTGAAACCTCTTCTCTCAGCTCTAGGCAGAGAGGTTTGTGGAGTGCCTGTTCTCCTTTTCTGGGAACATTCCTGTATAGTGAGAAGAAGGAGAGGTCCCTAGATGGTGCATTCGTGTCCTGTTCTGGATTATTGATCTAGCAGGTGAGGGGTGGATGCACAGAGGGCCTGTAATGTAGCTGTTCTGCATTGTTCTATTCCCCTGTGGTTGTCACAGTCCAAGCTGGGTGCTAGAGGATCTTCGTGTGGAGTTGTGGGTTAGTTCTCAGGCTGCTGTTGAAACTTTGGGCAGGGGGCTGGATGAGTCCCTCTCCATGGAGGTGGGCATTGCAGAAAATCGGTCTGCCTGGTTCTCCCTTCGGTGGTGGCAGTGGATGCTGGGTGAGGCTATCCAGGCGGTGGCTGTGGGTGTCAGGGCTCCAGGTGTTTACCCAGGTTCAAGTTTAATGGTGGCAGGTGGTGGGGTGGTGGCTCATGGCTAGTAGGTCTATGGCGGAGCGCTAGCCTGCAGCTGTGGTACCGCACCAGGGCATGGTTCGCTGGGTGGCATGTAGAGCCACGGGGGTGCGATTTTTATTTTTTTACTGACTCTCCCACCCACAATTCAGAAACTCTTATTACAT
This sequence comes from Propithecus coquereli, assembly GCF_000956105.1. NCBI lineage: Eukaryota > Metazoa > Chordata > Mammalia > Primates > Indriidae > Propithecus > Propithecus coquereli. The sequence continues at coordinate 1,473,146 of NW_012151952.1, read as the reverse complement.
CCCCTTACTTTACATGACAGTACAGTTATTTGCATGGTTTCAATAAGAGTCTGTCCTTTTTTACCACAATATATTAGACAATATTGGTTATGCAACTAAACCTTTGCCTAGCACATCATATTTGAGGGCGGTATTCATTTAATCAGATGCAGCAAACCACATTTAAGACTTTTATGGAGCCCTTGCAAGAAAATTTGCCTAGTATCTGGCTTTACAGGGTTTTAGCATCATAGGTAACGAATGTCACTTTCTAGTAGGCCAAGAATACTAGAGTTATTTGAGAACCTTGACAAGAGAGAAACTTGCCAAGATTTATAGATAATGCAGAAAAAATATGGTGGAGTTTCTTAAGCCTGGCCTTCTAACCTCAGGATGGCAAATGACAGAGCCTTCCAAAGTCTAATATGACCAGGTGCAGTGGCTCATGGGTATAATCCCAACACTTTAGGAGGCTAAGGTAGGAAGAACCCTTGAGCACAGGAGTCCAAGACCAGCCTGGGCAACAGAGAAAGATCTCATCTCTCAAAAA
>NW_012151952.1:1469869-1472567 GCF_000956105.1 Propithecus coquereli | reverse complement strand
TGACCTTCTATGTGTATTTATGTGTTTTATTGTCAGATCTTCAAAGTCCAAATCACCTCTGAAAAGTTTTTTAAAAAATTTTGTTTCCCCAAATCAAATCCTTAAGGTAGGGGGGAAAAAAAAAAACTTTTACACCCAAAACTATCTTCAAATTTCATAAGCATGCCTGGAAAATCACAAAGATATGTTTTTTTGCCTTATAAAAAGAGAGGAGTTAGAAGTAATTTGGTTCCTTTGCTCTGTTACCATTTATGAGTTATATGGGAAAAGTCAAATTAGAAGAGTTGCTCAGCTTTCTTGATATTAAAATTTGCATAAAAGAAATGTTTTTAATATAAACATTCAGAAATAATATGCCTTACGGGAAGTTCTTGTCAGCTCCCTGTGCATGACGTGTTTCTATTTGTCAGAGTCCTGGTTATATTTTGATGATGTTAGGCAACAGTAATATAGCACAGGCATTGGTCAAATATGGCCCACTGCCTGTTTTTATAAAGTTTTATTGGAACACAGACAAGCTCATTTGTTTACATATTATCTATGGCTGCTTTTGCACTATAATATCAGAGTTGAGTAGTTGTAACAGAGCCTTTATACCCCACAAGCCTGAAATATTTACTAATTGGCCTTTTACAGAAAAAGTTTGCTAATATCTGGTATAGTGTTATTCATAATTTCAGTTATTATTTAAAATGCTTACTTAGCCACAACCTCACTTCTTTAATTTAACTTTAGCATTTTCTAGGTCAGTAGATTTCAATAAGGAATGTGCACGAGTGTTATCTATGGAGTTTTATGAAAATGCAGATATTTAGGACATACCGCAGGCTTAATCTCTTTACATGACATTCTTGCTATGTTCGTGGTATGCTATATCATGCCTCAGGATTATTATATGTTATGTACCAAGATTGTTTTCTTCTACAAAAATTACGTTCATTCATTTTTATAAATTACATGTAGCATCCTCTTTCTTTATTAAAAATAGCGTTAATCATTATTCTTAGACATTTTATCTAAAACATTTTTTGATTGGCTTTATTGTCTTGTTTTGCATGCTGCAGAAACAACCAAATTTCCTCGTCAATTGCATTATTCTTGAAATGAACTCTCATCAGACCTTTCACATTTGCAAATTGCCAGTAATAAAATAACCACAGCCTTTTTGAATCTCTGTCATCTACAGATAGCTTTTATTTTATTCTGACTCTTCCCTGAAGGTTCTGCTATCAGCTACAGACCCTTTTAGGGACCTGAGAGAAAGGATTCAATCAGCCTTGGATGGTATCATTTGGACAACTTTCAGACCATACCAGAATTTCCAGAATTCTTTTTAATAAAAAATCAGACAGCTTCACGAGACTGCTACCCAAAAGTCCAATGGAACAAGAATTAATTACCTAGGATTGAATGAACTAATGAAGGAAATGTTATTGCATTATTTATATGTGATATTGTTGATGTCAGCCTAATGTCCTATTTTTTGAATAGATGAGGAAGCCATTTTCTTTCTTCTTAAGCTTTTGATAACTCATGACAATTTGGAAGGTTCTGCATTTGTAAACTGAAATGAAAAATTTGCAAATGATATCTGATTTTTACTTTTTTATTTCAAAATATTAAGTGGTACCAATGTTTTTGTTACATGGAAACACTGTATACTGCTAAAGTCAGGGCTTTCAGGGTGCCCATCACCAAGATAGTTCATTGTTCATTGTACCCAACAGGTAAGTTTTTAACCCTCAACCATCTCCCACCCAGCCCCTTCTTAGTTTCCAATGTCCTTTATATCTCATTGTGCCTGTGTGTACCTATCAGTTAGCTCCTATATATTAGTGAGAATATGTGGTGTTTGTTTTTCCATTCCTGAGATACTTCACTTAGGATAATGGTCTCCAGTCCTATTCAAGTTACTGTGAAAGACGTTATTTCATTCCTTTTTATGGCTGATTAGTACTATATGGTATATATATACCATGTTTTCTTCTTCCACTCATGAATTGATGGGCACTTAAGTGGATTCTATATCTTTGTAATTGTGAATTGTGCTGTGATAAACGTTCAAGTATCTTTTCGATAAAATAATTTCTTTTCCTTTGGGTAGATCTGCATTCGTGGGATTGCTGGATCGAAAGTCTACTTTTAGTTCTCTGAGGAACCTCCATACTGTTTTCCATAGAGGTTGTACTAGTTTCCAGTCCCACTAATAGTGTATAAGTGTTCCTTTTTTTCTGCATCCATGCCAGCATCTGGTTTTTTTTTTTTGATGTTTTAAAAATGGTCACACTGATAGGGATAAGGTGGTATCTTGTGGTTTTAATTTTCATTTCCCTGAAGATTGGTGATGTTGAATATTTTTCGTATGTTTATTTGTCATTTATCTATCTTCTTTTGAAAAAAAACTGCTCATGTTTTTTGCCCACTTTTTGATGAGGTTGTTTGTTTTTTTCTTGCTGATTTGTTTGAGTTCTCTGTAGATTCTGGATATTAGTCCTTTGTAGAATGTATAGTTTATGGATATTTTCTCCCATTCTATAAGTTGCCTGTTTACTCTGTTGATTATTTCCTTTGTTGTGAAGAACCTTTTTAATTTAATTAAGTCCCATGTATTTATGTTTGTGGTTGCTGTATTTGCCTATGGGGTCTTAGTCATAAATTCTTTGCTTAGGCCAACAATTAGAATAGTTTTTCCTACATT
>NW_012151952.1:1447340-1457369 GCF_000956105.1 Propithecus coquereli | reverse complement strand
TATAAGTCATATGGTGCATTTGAAGGTGACAGTGCTGTAGAAATAAATATAAGACACCACCTCTCTGTGAGCTGCTGTTTTGGAAATTTAACTGACATATTTGTCTCTGGGAGGTAATAAAATCTAGAACAATAATCCTTGGAATTCCCACTGCTATTTGTGGCCCAACAGAGGTCTTGATCACATATCATAAAATAGTAGAAATTTGGATGCTGGGGTCAATAAGAAAACAACAGTAACAACAAGAACTTTCAGTAAGTGACATATCGTATCAACTAGTGATAACTTTCGTTCTCTTAGATTACAAAACAGCCTCAGGCATGTGGATTAGAGAGCTGAAATTTGATTGATTTTTTTCATTAAATAAGTAGAAATTTACACTTGACCACGTGTGTGCCCAGCTCTTTGGGAAAGAAATCTAAGCTCTGTTGAACCAATTAAAAATAGACACGTTTGATTGAAAGGCATGTATCTGAGCCTTAGTGCAATATTCAATGGTGTATCTAACTGGACATAATTTCTTTTTCAGGTAAAGTCTGTATCACAGATTTATAGGAAATCAGATGCCTGTGATTTTATGTCCCAGTTCTCCAATACAATGAGTTCACAAAATCTCCCCCCTTTTGACAATAGATGCTTTGCTTACCAGAATAACCCATGACTTTTAAAAGCTTAACTTACTAACTCATACCCTATATGCCAGCAAGCCTCTAGAAGTAGTATAAATGGCTAGAATCATTACTAATAAGTGGTAGTGATGGTAGGATCTCCCGATTTTATATAAGAAACATCAAAGCACAAAACTTGCAAGCTTCAAAGAATTCCTCATTGACTACCAGCCTACCTTAGAGAATTCTAACTTATAAAAAAGTAATTTCTTCTGAAATAACTTTCTTTATTATGAAACAGTCACAGGCAAATTAACTACAATCACACCTTCATAAAGATTTCTATTCCAAGAGCCAAATTTGCAGGAAATCAATGGAAGGCTAATTACGCCTGAGTAGTCCCTGATGCTGAAAGCCTGGACACAGGGGAGAGCACGGGAGAGATGTGAATTGTTTCCTCTGCGAGATAGCATCGCTCCTTTTGGTGGTAGGCATGTGAATCTGTAAGTAATTACAAAGAGAACCACTGTGACGTTCAGTTCTTTCTTTTTCATCTCCTCTGTAGATAGTAATCAGAAAGATGGATACTAAATTAATATGAGGAATAAAACATGACAAAACAGAAAAGAACTGTGTCAAATCCTGGTGTTCATTCTGTATCTTTTATTTCACAGCGTGTAAAACCTGACTTACCAAGTGTCACATGCCTCGGAGGATGCGATGCCGCTGCTTCCCCTGCCTGTCCTGTGTGGAGTTCCCTTCCAAAGGCATCCAGAGCAGGGCTGCCTATAGACGTTACCCTCTCATTTTTACACTCCCTCCTTTCCCTCTTTTCCAAAGATAAGCGTTTAACAAACAGAATAACATTTCTTTCCTGCTAACGTGTCCTCTGATGAGCCTTCCTGAAAAGATATGTGTCATTCACTCTGCTCGTTGCCTGCCCAACATGTCTCTCTTCCTTTTTTTAAGCGTGGTTTATTGATTGTTTATTTTTCACTCTTCCTCTCCTTAGCTGCAGAGATGAATGCTGATTAGTCTTACCCAATTAGTACTTGCCAGGGTAATGCCATGTGTTATCGGTCCAGGGAATGATTTTGTTCAAATTCAGCTGAAGGAGACTGAAGGGAAGAATGTATCTCCCATGGTTGGGAGTGAGGGTCTCTCTCCTTCTTCCTGGACAGAAACAAAGAACATGGCCCCAGTTGCAACTGGCAGCGCCTTGGGAGCCTAACTCTGCAGACGGCAGTACAGAGGCATGGGAAGAACTTGGGTTCTGGACGACTCTGAAGACAATGACCACACAGCACCCCAACCCTGGACTTCCTGTGCGTGAGAGCACACATATCCTTGGTATTCAAGCTGCCCTGAGTCAGATTTGTTATTTGCAGCCCAAAATATTTTAAATATATACAAGATCTGAAGTGCCTTTTCTTCCAAGCATTAAATCTCAGCAGATTATAACAAGTAACTAGATTTCTGAATGAAGGGTTATCTTTTTCAACCTTGTCTTTTTGCACTTATTCATTCAACATATATTTATTTAGTACCCAAAGTCTGCCAAGAACCTCGATGAGCAGAACCAGAGGCAACCTCCGCCTTTCTCACTTACGGCCTAATGTAGAGGTTCTTAAGGTTTTGCATGCCAAAGACCTCATTGGAAGTCTGGTGAAACCTGTGGACCCCTTCTCAGAATAATTAATGGCTTTAGGTATACAAGATATAATAGCATTATAAAGAAAGCCAGATATATTGAAATACAGTCATCAAAATACTTTTAAAAATTGTGACATGGTTATGTATGCATGCTTCTCTATTGATGTCTTAAATAATAAGATCAAGGCAGCAGGTTTAATAACCAGTGTAATTTTAAAGTAATGATGAGCATAAATGATATTTTGAGATAGCTGCAACACATGTAATACGATGTGAATATACCTGTGATTTTTAACATATGCAAAGACTCGATGGCCGGACAAAACATGGGCAGATATTAAGGATTAAGGCCAGTGTGTGGCAGGATCAAAGAGTGGCAAAAGGGAACTTGAATGAAGTTGCACTGGTGGACACTGGCACTCGTGTGCATGTTCTGTCTGTCTCTCTCTCACACATACACACACACCCCAAAATAATTGTAGTAAGAAAATCACACATGCCTTGGCTGAAGTAATGCATGGAATGTCAATAAATAACTGTACAAAAGAAATTTCAGATGTGCCTTTTGAATGAATGGGTCTATTCATTGATTCAATTAAACATGAATTTTTCCCAGAGACACTATATGGGCACCTATAATAAACCTTGGTTGAGATGATATGGGCAAACTGTAAGATACTTTCACAGTTCACTTAAATTCTTAAGTCATAGACTTAAGGTAATTTTAAAATCCATTTTATGGATGGGGAAACTGATGCCCAGAGAAAAAGCAGATGGCTATATGGCGCCCAGGGAGGCACTGCAGGGCCTGTCAGACTCCTGGTCCTTTAACTTCATTTCACTGTACTCTGAATACCCAGTTCAACAGGACAGGCATAACTGGGTCATTTGTGTTGCTTACCAAGAGCTTTTATTGACAACTAAGAGCTCTAAGGAGAAATTCAAACAGAATTATCAAATTCTAAACTTGTCTTTCTGCCAGCCCCATCTCGCCACCTCAACCCCTGGGATCAAGAACAAGAATTTTATTTGGTGTCTCATTTATTCTACATTTCTCTGTGATAAAGAAAATCCATTTCCCACTAAATTAAAATAGCTTTTTCATCCTAACAAACACTATACCCCTGGTATACACCAGAATAAAAATAAATTGATTTTTAAGTATCTACTGGAAAAAAACAAACAAACAATAAGAAGCATAAAAATCATGGTGCCACTGTGCGCCTTTTGAACAATTTAGCCATGAAATGGATTCCTATCCTGAAGACAGAAACTGTATCTCTATTATGGCAACACTTCTGGACAGTTCCATAGCTTTGGTATAAACTTCAATCGGTACAAACTTCAATCGCCCAGATATTTTCCACAAATGCTGCTAAATGACCTGTTTGGATGAATTGTTGCTAAGGTGATAGGAAAGTCAATGAAATATACAACTGTAGCACTTAAAAAAGAGAGCGACTTTCAAAGGGACTCAATAGCCTTTATTGCCTCTCTAGAGACCCCCAAAACCATATACATGCTGGTCTGAAAACCCAACATTCAAGTTTGTGCTTCTGAAACTGCAGCAAGTGACAGCCTTACTTACGGCTGCATGGGTTCAGGATGTCACTAGCCCACCTGAACTACAGGAGACTAAGATTCCACTTCAGTTAATCTTATCTGTCCTTCTGACAGTTGCTCCTCTACCATAAGGCTGTAAAACACTTAGGGCTGTAAAATATGTCACCAGAACACTTTATGCAATGTTTTGCTAGCCATACAGTCGACATCTTTCTTTGGATACTGAAACAGGCACAGATGTCCCTGTGTCAAGCTCTGAATATAAGAGCAGAGATAAGCTCCTACTGCTGCAACTCACACACCAGGTGCTAATGCAAAAACTGAACGCTAATGTTTCGAGGACCATGGTTTCTCACCACTCATTCAGCAGACAGAGACTCAAGTTTAAAAAGACATCCATGATATATCATCAAGTGGTTCTCTGAACCTCTTTGGGAACACACAATAACCAGTGTGAGATGAATGTATTTTAGTTTCATGGAAAGAAAGAGACTAACAAAAGGATGTCTAAAATTCATAGTGTTAAATTTTGTATGACAAACATTAATTTTACAATAAAAAAAATCAAGAAAGACTTCTAAAAATAATGGGAAAGCCCTTATGTAAAGATATCCAGGTGGTCTCAATGCATTATGGGAAACAATTTACATATGTCTCATTAAATGAAATCAGATGCTGCCACTGATAATGGGTTCTAGGAAGGTCACTGAAATCTGAGTCTCTGTTCTCAGAGCTGTAGAATAAAAACCCTGGACTAGATTATAACTACAGTCTTTTCCAGTTGAAATAGCTGTGAGTGGAAATTCAAGAGGAATATATGAAGATTTAAGGAAAAGATGTACAACTCTGTATCCTTGCCCTGTGCTCTCATTAACTATATATATCTTGATATCTACACATCATTATGTTCACGCTTGTAGCCCTCTGGAAAGACAAATTCATGTCTCACATCATCACTGGTTCATTTTTAATCCACCAAAGTCAATTATTGATTATTTCACTATTGACACAAATGCTTGGAGAAACCTTCTGTGCTGTCAGGAAGTATCTGTATCTAGCCCATTTGAAATGCACCTCATTAAATAAAGAATTGCCAGTAGTATTTTCAGAAGCATAAATAAAGGTTGCAATGTGTCTTTTATAATTTTATAATTGTTCTGAGGGTGAAAAAGTCCTACTTTATGTTGTCTTATGAAGGACAACTTTGAGACAGTTGTAAACCAATGCTCACAAGCAAGAGGCCTTTTTCATGCTAACTGATAAAAAATATTTTAAAGAAAGTTTTTTTGCTCTGTTGTAGGGGTTGGAGATATTTCTTTGCTGGGGAGAATGCTGGACAAATGGGTGGGATATGCAAGCTGCGTCTGCCTATGCTATCAAAGGACAGGTTGCTGGTGGCAACATTTGCCATGGCAGACCAAAGCATGTGCTCCTCTACCTCTCCGAAGCATTTTCTCGCCCCTCCTCTGCTCCTGCAACCTCGGAAGCCATGTGTTCCGGATAGCATGGCTAGAGGATAGAAAAGGGCTGCCCAACTTTCATCCAACTTTGTCACCAGCCACTGGGATGTGGGGATTTTTCTCTTCCTGCATCATACCTGTGCATATCCAGCCCATACTGACTAATACACATCTGGACACCAACATCCACCCAGATGTTTTGTGATATCTGCTCCTGACTAAGTTCCTCCCCGGCTCTGTGTTCTTTATCTGAAATATGTTAGGGATTGACGACTGAAGAACAGAATCCTGAGATCCAAAGAAGTTTCTGATTTGCATGCAAAGAGCACTGCTCACTAGGACACAAAGACCCTCATTCTATGGCCAAGGGAAATTTATCCTTTTGGTCTCTTCCTCTCTGTTTAGGGGAGTGGGAAATAGGAAGAGAAAGGAGAACCTTACTGCCTCAAATATAATAAAGGGTTGGTTGTCCATTTTCTTCATTTATGATTGTCCTGGTCAACTGGGGACTATGCTGCTTCCTGGGCCAACCTGCTTTCATCTCTGGTATCTGCCAGCACCATAGGATCTATTCACTGAAAGTCGCAATTCTAATTTCTAACACTGTCCATAGTTCCAGCAAACAATATACTTTAAGATCTCATCCTCATGGAAACAAACAAAATATGACTCACACCAAGAAACAAGGGAGCCCTGGATCAGAAGCCTTATTGTGTCCACCGTCTAATGCACAGAAAGGCCCCAGCAATTGATGTATAAAACCGATATATCCAATCCTGGTAATAGAAGATCACTGAACAGTCTACTGGACTGCAGGTGTCAGCAAACTACGGCTCATGGGCTAAATCTGCCCAACGGCCTGTTTCAGTATGGCCTGCAAGCTAAGAATAGCTTTCACATTTTTAAAAGTTTGCAAAAAACAAACAAATAAGCAAACAACAAGCATATCATTCTAATAATGGTCTCCTTACTCTTCTGAATTTTTAAGGTTTTTCTCTTTGCAAGATTTTTTATTTATTTATTTTAACTAGAGACAGGGTCTCTCTCTGTTGCTCAGATCGGAGTGCAATGGTGTGATCACAGCTCACTGTAACCTCTAACTCCTGGGCTCAAGCGATCCTCCTGCCTCAGCCTCCCAAACAGCTGGGACTACAGGCGTGCAGCACCATCATGCTGGCTAATTTTATTTTATTTTTGTAGAGATGAGGTCTTGCTATGTTGCTTAGGCTGGTCTTAAACTCCTGGCCTCAAGTGATTGCCTACTGGATCCTTGGCCTCCCAGAGTGCTGGGATTACAGGCGTGAGCCACTGTTCAGCACCTCCACTGCTCTCCCTCTAGCCCAGGCCACCATGGTCTCTTGCCTGGGTTGCTGGACAGTGCCCTGACCCGTCTCCCTTCTTCCGCTTTTACCCCTAGGGTCCATTCTCCTCACGACCACAGGGGTCTTTTAAAAATGTTAAGTCAGCTCATGTCATTCCCACAAAACGTAGGATAAAATTGAAATTTCTCCATACAGCCTATGGGGTGTCAAATGATCCAGCTCCTACCCCCTCTCAGACTCCATCCTGCCTGTCCACTGCAGACACAGGAGCCTCCTTGCTCTTCCCTGGGCCAGTTCTACCTCTGCCTCAGCGTCTGCCCACCCTTGCACTTGCTGGCCTGTCCCTGGGCACTCTTCCCCACTCCCACCACCAGTTTTCACAGCTCCATCCCTTGCTCTGTCCTCTGCTCCAGTGCGCCCCCACCACGGCCTCCCTTGACCACTCCCATCACATCATAGCATTTAAGCAACTGATATTCCATCACATACTCATTTGCCAGTCTATTCAATATCTGTCTCTTGCGCCAGAATGCAAGCACCACGAGATCAGGAAATTTGGTTCTTAAACTCTTTTACCCCATAGTATAGATGTTGAATAAGTATTTGACATAAAGAAAAAGAAACAGAAAAAAAAGGAAGGAAGGAGAGAAGTGGGAGGAAAAGGAAGTATCTAGCACATCAATGTCAATGTGTTCAACTGATTATGTCTGCCTTCTGGCTCCTTCGCACCACTAATTCTGCTGGTGTGTCACCTCCTCACTGGAGCCTTTGGTGACTGTCAAATCTGAAGTCGCACCGCTCTCTCCGGTCATTCTCTATTGCCACTCACCTGTTTTAGTCTCTTCAACGGACATGCCGCTATCTGAATTATTTGTCAATTGCTTTCTCTAATATGTAAATTTCATGTAGGCACTAACCTTGTCAATCTTGCTCACTGTCCCCAAGGCCTCGACGGTGCCATACACAAAGATGATATTTGTAAATACACAATGAGTGAATTAATGAACGATTGACTGAATAGATCTTTTTTTTTTTTGCAATAGAAGGTGTAAGAGGGCACAGGATGAGAAAATGAGGACCACATCAGAAATAAACACACACACACACACACACACACACACACACAGGAATAATTGAGGACTAGATAGCAGCTTTCCTCCTCCTTCCACAGTGATGTTAAGTTGACACTCTTAACCTCGTGAGAAGTCAGGGAACTCACCATCTGCTGGCTTCTCCTAGACCGTATATCTCATCTTGCTCTCGGTGTGAGGGCCCCGAGCTTTGAGGAGAGCCTACAGATGCTTTAGCAGAGACCCAGATGGTGCTCAGGGATGCGTGTGGAATCTCAAATCAGCCCTAGCTGCAGCTCACCTCTATTACCTGCTTTGATCTGAAATGCTTCTGATGGGTTTCCAGAAAATACTGCTGGAGGCCTGTCGAGGAGGAGACAGGTTTGGAGGTTTTGAATTTTTGGAAATGTACCCTGTTATCAGTCCAGCCACTTTTGGTATCTACGTAAAAGATGGTGCTAAACAAACGAACTCATTGGAAAGCCAAGACAGGTGTAATCCCTATAACCTGGGTGCCTGGTGAACTGAAAGTACCGTATTTTGGGCACCTCTATCCCCAGAGTGCAAGCGACATTCTGTCCAACACCACGAGTGGCATTCTCATCACAGCCTATGTGAACAGCAGCCCTGGGCATTATGAAGGATACACCTGGCACGACCCTACCTTTTGGTCCTGCTTCACAGCATCTGGACACATAGAGGTGCTTTATAAAATTTGCTGAATGAATGAGGATGAAAGAAAGCCTAGGAGGCTTATTTGCTATCTGGAAACTATCTCAGATGGCCACTGGGCAGGTGAGTGAGACCCAAAATAGCAACATCTTTTCAGAAGAAGGGAGGAAAAAATTGGGGTCCGTAGCCCGGGGACATTGCCTGTAGGATTTGCCTACTTCCTAGAAGTTGTAGAACCTTGCCTACATAATTGATTTGATAAAATGAGTTCCCCAAAAGTAGGAACACATGCAAATTGCTTTATGTAATTTAAGTAAAATGATTTACTTACAAAATAAATATGCTTATTTTGTAAGTAAATCATTTCCGTTTCCCTCCCCTTTCTGTGGATTGTGTAAAGGATGTAATTTCAGAAGCTCTATCAAATGTGCAGGCACTTAGGAAATTTCTGTCTGGCCTTTCTGACCCTCCTCTTGCCTCTCTACAGTTTCCTCCTTGTCAGCCATCCAGGTGGTCTTTCCAGAACATACACCAGGCCCTAAAGCCTCCTATTATTTCTCATACTTACTTAGACTAGATTCCAAAGCCCCACATGAACAGCCCACAGCTACCCCCATCCCATCTCCTACCTCCATCCTCCACACTCCAGCTTCTACTTCCCAAACCAATCACTGTCTCCCCTGAGTACCTTTGCCCTTGCTATTCGCTTTGCTATGTCATTTCATGCAGGTTTCTGCTCAGAAGGCAACTCCTCCGAGAAGCCCTCCCTGACCATCACATGTAAAACAGAAGCTCCTGCAGGGTCTACCCCAGACTGCCCTCCTCTATCTCCCCCATGTCTTCCTTTTATTCTCTATTGGTTCACTTGCATATTGTTTCACTTTTACACAAAATGCAGTCTCCATGAGGGCAGCGGATGTATCTTGTTGTCTTTCTATCCCCAGCACCTAGAAATATACCTGGGACATAGCTGGATTTCAATGAGTGTTAGTGGGATGAATGCATGAATGTTTGAAATTGGAAACTGTCAAGAACAGTAAACTGGATACACACACAAAATTACTGGAAAATTAGGCTGTGAATATGGGACCATTCTTTCGCTATTGGCTACTTGATTAAATTTTACTTTAAAAGTACCAAAGGAGAAATCCTGTGAGGCAGTTGCAACGATCGCTGAAGCAATGATCTCATCAATGCGATACTTTAAATGCAAAAGTGCTATTGTTGAATCAGAGCTGCACAGATACATGCATTTCAAAAGATGTTCTATTCAGTAAGAGCACTTCCATGTGCCCATGCTCTTACTAGATACTGTATTTATATTATTGTATAATTTCATGTGGAAGCTCCAATTCCCCGTCTGCCCATTTAGTTTTTTTGTATTATTTGTTTAATTGACGTCAGACCTCAGTATGTTGCCCAGGCTGGTCTCAAACTCCTGGGCTCAAGTGATCCTCCTGCCTCAACCTCCTGAGTAGCTGAGATTACAGACATGAGCCACTTGGTGCGCCCAGCTTTCTACTCAGGTTTTAACTATTTCCAGGCTGAGTGCAAGGGCAGGGTTGGAACTAGAATTCAGTTTCCCTGTGTTTTCCAACACAAACTGGCTTCTCTCTAGCAGTGGAGAAATGGCATAATCACAAGTGTGTAAGGGGATGAGGGAAGGTGAAGATTTTTCTCT